>NC_090217.1:13977994-14277994 GCF_033026475.1 Channa argus | reverse complement strand
GGTGTAAGGTTGCAGCCTAAGGCTTGTTGGTAATCACAAAAACCCATACAATCACGTGAACTGTACTTCAGGAACTTCAGGAACAAAGTTGGTACCAGACTATCAGCCTTGGCTTTCAACACTGTAGTTCCCCTAACGTGACTATGAATCATATTTTGTTGCTGAAGCTGATGATTCATCTCCATATTGCAGGTGCACTTTTGTGTGCATCTGTACAACCCACAGGAAAAGAAGGACTGATTTTCAAAGTGGAGTGGCACCTCTATATTTAGCCGTGATTCTCTTTAGCTCACTTAATGTGTATCAGGCCCTGAGGGGGCACAGACTTGTGGGTTGGTATTTGTCTGTGTACCTGTAAGTGTGCTGTAGTGTCACACTTGTGAGTGTGTGTTGGCATGTGTAAGAAAGCCTTTCCCTGCTCCCAGACCTGCCTAGTATACAACGACGCCTTGGTCACCATAGTGAGTATCTTTAAAACAACGACAGGCCTTGGTTGTCATAGCAACTGCAATGCTTCATAGAGCACGAACAGATAGAGAAACTAAGAGATGGAAATCCTCTACTTTGGTTTCCACAGTTCATCGTATCGCTTCTGCTGTCATGTCGGTGTGTTTGGCCGACAAATCCTATCCAATCCTCATATTGGACCATTTTTATTTATAAATATGAGTCATTTCATATTTCGATCCTTCATGGGTTCGTTCTCTGTTTTACTAAAGAGAAAGTTAATTGTCTTTAGTAATAGGCAGTAAAAAGCTTATTGAAAATTTTCAGAGCCAGTAAGTCAATCATCCTCTGGTGACCCATAAAGAATCAGATTTTGTGCCCATGACAGTTGAGATGTTGCTCTCAGGAACAATGTGTTGGATCCTGCTGCTGGCAAAGGTATGAAAAATTGTGAATAATAGCGCAGTTTTATTATGTCTACCAGACACTTAACTGTGACACTCATCACAGTTCCTGCCACGATGCTCTGAGCTGCTGGTACCCACTCTCACTCATGCCCTCAGGCCTGGGGCTGTCATCCCCCCCCCCAGCCATCGGATGTCCTCGGACTTTCTCTGAACTCCCTGTCACCCATGACTTCCACCTGCAGACCTGACCTTCCTGCTCTAATTACCAGTGCTGACTCCCACAGCCACCTGATTGTTTCCAATTGACTGATCAGCTCTGGCTATATGTTCAGTTCCAGCCCATTTCCTCCAACTCATCATTTGTTTTCTGTGGACTGTGTCTTGCCACCTGTTACAATGTTTTGCCTGTCTGCTCGCCTGTTTTTGACCCCTGATTTGTTTTTTCGGATTTTGGTCCTGTTCCACGACTGGGTTTCTATGCCTGGACATTTGGTGAGTCTATTTTGTCCTTTTTTTTAAAGGTTGTGTACGCTGTTTGCCACTTTTGGACAAAACATAACAAATACAAAGGTGCAATATGCTCCATTCCCCTGTGCTCCTCTGCTAACTGCTACATTCCCCCGACTCGGGAAAGAGATCCAGGTTGTCATATTACAAATGTTGGGAACGCTCCAAAAATTGTTAATCAAGCAGAAATAATAGAGAATGCGAAGCGGATGATATGCAGTTTCAAATGTTTGTTTGGAGTCTGTGTTTTGTCTCTGCCGTAATTGTTAGGTCAGTGGTGCCTTTTCTTTGCTCCATTTCCATTAAAGGGCTTTTTAGCCAAACAAACAAAAAGATATGAAGGTAACATATAACTGACACATGCCTCAGAAGATGGCTTCATCAGCATCACCCCCTGTAAGATCCCTTCATTCGTTATCTGTAAGTGCTTATCCTGTTCAGGATCGTGGTGGGGTACATCTCGCCTGGACATATCGCCAGTCTAGCTCCGGGCCAACACAGAGACATACACAGACAGACAACCATTCCCACCTACTGGATTCTCTATTTAAAAGACATTGAACTTAAGGGGATGATGGTTTTTCTCCTCTAAAGCGGATGTAGTTTGTAGCACTTTAGAAAAAAACTCTTCAAGTTCAACCTAAACAGCTTGTCAGTGTATCGCCAGCCCACTCAAGGAAGAAGCATGTGTTGTTTGTAGGAGATTGAGCTAAAGAGGCGAGAAGAGCCTTGGAGAGTCAGGCTGTTTATAGAGGGAACGTTACCCCTCTGTGTGGGCCTTTCATTTCCTCTGCTATGTCTAACTTCAATGTTCTCCTTTCTGGGTTTTTATTGTCCTCTTGTGCTTTATAGTGGAAAACTTCATCATGAGGGTCTTGAGAGCATGTCTTCTTCCAAATAAATTCATAAACAATAATCGTACAGTGCACGTGAAAATTAAAAAAATCTCTTTGGAGTTTTTGAGGTTTTTACTTGTGTGTCAACATTATCACTTTGCTGAATTTCTATCCGAGTCGTCTCATCTGTCAGTCACAATGCTGTCTCATGAATATTTATGTGAGTGTGCTGAAATCACTGCAGAGCTCATTTTCCCCATGATTGCATATCTAAACAGGATGTATGGGGATATCACCCTCTGCATGGATATGGGAATTATTTTCACTCTTGAGACATTTGTTTCCCTCCAGAGATGTTAGCAGCATGTGCAGAGAGAGTTACGTGCTTTCCGGGAGCGTTTTCTGAATTTTTTCCCTCCAGCGGAGCACAATCCTTTATCAAAGTAATCTTATTTCATTTGTAGCTGTTCTGGAGCATTCGAACGCGTCACGTGATCTTTATTAGAAGTGTTTCCAAGTTCAAGACTGAACTTAGCATAGATGAGAAGTTCCCATAGTGCTTAGAAAGACACTTGGACACTGAGCTAATCTGCTAATGATGCATCACGTGGTAATGTCCAAAGGCTGTGATGAGACTGGAGTAGAGGGTTTGCAGCACAGAGGTACCTGTAACTGTAGGACTCAACTCTGGTTTTTAAGTGCACTGCCCTGCACATTGTCCACCAAATGGGAGATGACTGACTGTCTGAATACACCTAATCCAGGTCATCAGCAGTGGTTAGGGAGGGGACAGCAGGGCAGGGGGCCTGTTGATGTTGCACATTGTCGTGCGGTTGCTTTCTGTGTTTGCTTTAATTACTTTGCATTGTAGTCGCTTCTAAATGAGAGTATTCTTTTGAGGCTGAATGACTTTTGTTACAGAATGAATAAAACCACGTTGACATTTCGAAGACAGGATGTTGTCTGACTCACTTGTGTTCTTAGCTGCCTTTTAACAACAAACATAATTTCCCGTGAGCCCTTGATGGGGAAGATTATTCCGAGAAGGAGTCAAGTGTTTCCACCATGTTCAGACCATGTGTGAAAACGGGAGAGCAGGCTTCAGCAGAGATTAGGGAACAAAAGACGGACTTTAAAAGAAAGCAGCAGTGAGGAGGAAGCCAAACACATCCCCTTTGTATCACATTAAGTCAGTTAAACAGGCGCTGAGCAGCCTTTATCAGTCACAGTGCTCACTCACTTATTGTAGTAACATCATGAATGTAATGTAATATGATACAGTATGAGATATGCCAGAAAGAAGTGTAAAATGGGACCAGAGTGGGTGGGCTGGACCAAAAGATGGCATCCAGGTCACAGCTGGTCATTACGTTCCTGCATGACATGACCTCTCCTCACCTTGGCTTTATTTGTAAACTCAACACCAGGTTCGGGTTTTATTAGAGAAAAACTTCAGGGATTAAGACTGACTGTGTGACTTTCACCTCTAATGAACAGCGGGGGAAACACCCACTTTCCTGCTTTTCTGTGGAAACCATCTGGGGCTGTCCCCCACAGAGCGGATGAGACGGTCCCAAACAGGGTTGGAAAAAACAACTTTAGACTACTTTACAAGATTTCTACTGACTATGCCACCCTGCTATGCTCTCCTCCCCTGGTGTGTGTGTGTGGGTGTGTGTGTGTGTGTGTGGAATTAAACATTGGTTTCACCCTAGGAAAATATTTCAGCCAGGCAGTAGATATTTGTGACATAAAAACAAAACACTAGACCACACTTTTCACTCCGAAAGACGAATGACCACACAGACTGTCCACAAACGTGTCAAGATGTCTCCATGTGTATATGCAGACACCAAAGTAGTTTATACATCCACTATCTCCGTGTTTGTTCTGGAGTGTATAGCCCGCAGCGTGGTGATGCTCATGGTGATGCATAGACCGAAATGGCAGCCAAGATGGCAATATTTCTGCAGTGAAGTTTCACTTGCACACACGCCCTGGAAAAGTGTTATTTTTCTTCATCTGTTTTACCAGTTTGCTCCCTCATTGGCTCTCTGACGGCCCCCTGAGCTGCTCTGTAACGAACTGATGACAATTCCCATATAGTTGCAGTCACACATCTTCGTGCTGTACAACGGCTGCCTCACATCCACCCAGAAACTAAAACCCTCTGTATGAGGAACAATCCCCAGCGCTTCCCCCTCACCTCCCCTTCCCTGATCCTCAGTACCTCAAACCCTACTTCAGAGCATCTTAGTATGACAGGAATTTGGTCATAGATACACACACCAGTTGTGCTGTCAGCTGCCTCCCTTCTGGAGCTTCATAATCCTCTTCAGCCAGACAGAATGACGACTGCAAACTGACTCATACAACTAATGTTGTGGCTCTATAATTTCAATTTTCATTTATTTAAAGCATCCACCAAAAATCATTAGATATTGCTCAAAATAATATCTGTCTGGATATTTGCACTAATGCTGTAGAGTAAAGTAGGTGTGTTAGTGCGTGTCTGTGTGTTCTCTCGGCCACTGCTAAAAGACTTTTGGCCACCTGGGGCATCAAACCTGGAGAATGACCCTCTGGCCGCTACAGAGGAAGGTCAAAGCTCTGGTGGCATTCAGAACTGTCGGAGGGTGATGAGAGCAGATGGCCCTGCCCACAATCCTGCTGAGTGTCAGAAATAAAAATGCAACAATCTCACCATACAGCAATTCACTGATGTTTAGTTTACTTGACACAGCAAGACTGGCTCCAAAGAAAATACGTTTTTTTATGTTTTTTTTTTACTGCAGTAATGGGAAAACCTGGGTTTGTCCTAAAGTCTCCAGCTGGTCAGGATGAGGAGGAGCCCTTTGGCTCTTTTCCTACTTATTTCTGGGACCTTTGGGTTTTATAATCTGCCAGATAGCTGAGCCACTCCTTTCTGCTTCATCCAAACTGGATTAAGCCATTTGTTGTGTTTTTGTGTCTTTTTCCTGAGTCAGCAGTCTATTTGAAGTAACATTGTGTATTTAGTGGGAGCTTTCCTTATTTAACACAGTCAGAAGTGGGTAACCCTTATTTTAGCTTTCCCCACTTTCATGGTCTGGAAATATGTGAAAGAGGAAACTATGAGCTGCAGCAGCATTTGCCACTGAATGCACACTTGTCCCGACTTCCTTATTGCAAGGAACTATTAAATGAAGAACAAAGTAACAATTGTACCATCGATATTTGTCATATAAATCAGTTTTGAGAGCATAGGTGGTCATTACTCCACATACAGTTACATTTTTTCAATCCTTTAAATGTTTGTTCACTAGTTGGGGATCCCTTCATACAGCAAGCTGTGTCAATCATATTCAAAGAGTGAGGTATGGCCCCCTAACCCCTGGTAGTTTACCTGTCATTCCGTAGTGTGTATTCTGGGTGTGCCATCACACATCACTGTTGGGTGTGGTTACATTTTGGTCAGAGGTAAAAAGCAGCTGACTCAGCATAGTAAGCATTAAAAAATGATGTTAATGAAGTTTGGGATATGTCAGTTTTTAATTACAAGTGCACAGCTGGTTGGTTTGATCAGAGACTGCTAACATGCATGACAGAGAGACATAATACATTTCAGCATTTACAGTATGTCCTCCTGTACTGACGCCTTTGACTTCTATACACATACTTAAGACACAGAAGTGCTTAAGGCAAAAGAAACATATCATACAAACTGTAGTTTACAGTATAAACATTACAGCCATGAGGAACGTCCCTGGAATGTGACGTGATGGAATGGACGGTGACACATTCTCTTTGTAGATTTCAGAGAGACAGTAAAAATGTCCAGCCAGGAGCCTCGACATGTTCTGAACCTGCACTTTGGTTCCTTTTGAGATGTGAACTTCTGAACAGACACAGGTAGTCACACCCCACAGCAGGACACGTTTGTTTAACGGATTGGTATTGATAAGTGGTTGATATCAGGGCAGGATCTTCCTTTACCTAATAGCAGGTATCGTTTATTTTTTTCCCTTTCTTTTACTGACAGGACAGTTTGACACACACGGACCAAAGCACATTGCAATATCCCCCCTACAGACAAATATACAGTTCAAGCTAGAAGTCTTCTCATTACAAATGCTTTTATTCTTTGCATGCTAAGTAACACAGATTGCCTGCATAATTGTCAGAGTGCCCTCTGGCTTATGTGCTAATTTAAAGAGACTAAAAGAAAAAGCTGAGGACCTCACCCTATTAATAATTCATCACTGTAATCATAAAAGGCTTCGTATCTCATCATCCTGTATAATTTTGATCTAATGAGCTCAAATATTTGGACAAGAAGTCACCTGTTGTGGCATCGTTAACCTGTACGATGTGAGTGAGAGAGGATCTTTGTGATGGAAAATGAGCAAGTAAAATAAGTAACACATTGCACATCTGTCATACTTCATCCGTTACAAAGCCAATAATTTTTTGAAACACTGACATGAAAACATCTTTAGATGTATTTGTTCTTGTCATCTGATCAGTAGGGCTTTTTTTCCCTAGCTGCTGATCTTGGTCAGCATCTTGTTGATGGCCTGTTTTACATGTGTAGTGGAGCTGCGACGTCTGGCCTTGCCCTGCACGGCCTTGCGCCTCCTCACCTCGCGACACAGCTCGTGGAAAGCCTCTGCCACCATGCCACCCTCATCGGCGCATGCTGAACATTCATAGAAGGCACACGCCATTTCAGCTGCCAGCCGCTCGCCCTCCTCTGTGCCAACCTGCCTGACGTGGTCCAGGTCCGACTTGTTGCCCACCAGGACCAGAGGGACGTTCTTCGGCCTCTTCACCTCCTCCAGGAGACTCCGGAGCGGTGCTACCTCCTCAAAGCTTCCTCGGTCTGTGATGTCATACACAATGACAAATCCATCACCCCAACGCATGTGACCCTCCTTTTGCTGGCTGTCCTCCTGAGATCAAGATGGAGAAAAGAATTCTGTAACTCTAAAGCTACGAGTTAAGTGTAAGCAGGACAGGCTGTAGCTCAGTTGGTAAAGCCAACTGCTGGAAACAAAAATATTTCCAGTTTTAAAGCTAAGTTAACTGGCTGCTAGTTATAATATTGTGCATTCACTTTACAGGCGACATAAATCTTGGCATGTGTCAGCTGCCATTCATTGTCAATGGCAACCCAGTCTAGTCACTTAGTGCAACCTGCTGTGTGAGACGGGGACAATGATGAGTTAAGGGGAAAAACGGATTTCCCGAAGCCTCTTTGTTTCTAGAGAGACTGAAGCAGACAGTGAGTTTACTGCCCAGCATGAATGGATTTTAAACAAAAGCTGATTGTCAGGGTCTCAATTCATGATTATTTAGGCTACTACTTTACCTCAGTTTTCCATGTTATGTTACGTAAAATGCCTTGTAAAAACCCATCTCTGGGGCTGGTGCACAGAAAACAATCATCCACTCAGATATAGCATGTAAATAAATGTGCTCTACACCCCCAACTATCAGAAATAGGGCTTCACCTGAGCACAGTGATTGGTTAGGGGGCAGGGTGAAGGGTGGTTCACACAACACTTGACTTTCACAAAGGAGATTGGAGTCTAGTGTGAAACAGCTGCTATTGTTCTGAAATTATTGTGCTGACCATCTTTATTTAGTGCCTAAATGTAATGAAATTGCACAGATAAATCCCCGTTTTTTTAGTCTTTGGAACGAAAAACAACTGTGAGACTGACCACCATTTTGGCTCCAATGTAAACAATGTTATGATATTTAGTTGCGTGACACTAAAGAGCCATTTCAATGGTTCACTGATCGAGAGACTACGGACACATAAGCTCTAAAGTTGAAGGACTGAACTTTATTTATGCCTGCTTAACACCGTTTAGATTTTCAGTTATGTTCATGTTTGTAACAAAAAGTTTCCTTTTACATGCAGTATATCTGACATTTGCTGAAGCCAGAAACTGAATTCTGTAGTCCTCCAAGAACCAGGACCTTTCAGGCATGTGCAGATACAGCCTGTCTGGCTGCAAGAAGATTTAGTGTGTGTGTGTTTGTGTGTGTGTGTGGCACATACAGTGTCTGTAGGGAGACACAGATTTTGATCTCTGTTATTGGTGGACATTTAAAACAAAACAAAAAAAAAGAAATATCACAGTCCTGCAGAAGACATTTCTGTCTGACCAGCTTTTCAACCTCTAATTAATGAGCTATTGAAAAAAAGCTCCAGCTCCACAAATCTCTGGAGGGAACACAATGGTTTGAAACTATCAGGAGACATGTCTGGAAACAGACCTCATCCCCATGCCAGCTGAAAAAAGACTACAATGTAATGAGAGAGAGATGGTTTGGCTGAGGTGTCGCAGGGAAAATAAACAGCCAGCAGAACACCTACGCAGCACTGCAGCATATTTATCTCTGGCCTGAGGACTTGCACAAGCTCTCCCTCATGGCCATGCCTCTGTCAGACTGCAGGAAATGAGCATTTTAAAGTGCTGCTCTGTCTCCTCCTCATCCACAATTCTTCCAACAAGTGTCCGAAATAAGTGTCAGATATGTTCAAGAAAAGCAGGAAGGGCAACATGATTTACTGTCTCTGTGTTCTGTTACTGTATATATATTTTTTTTTTTATGTTCACCTCCATAATGGAAAAAAAAAAAAAAAAAAAACCCTACTGACTTCTAATTAGTTTGTTATAATTCTCACCTGCCCTGCAGTGTCCAGAATCTCCATGGTGACAACCTCATCGTCAATGTTGGCCTGATGGCGATATGTCGATTCTGTGGGACACAAATTGACGACAACAAAGAATGAATCCTTTTTTTTTTCTTTTTTAATCCAACATGACTCATCGTTGAGAACCGTGACACTTTACTCGTAACACAGGAGTAAAATTCATTATGATGCTTTTCTGAGTGGCAGGTTTTGGAGTTGTGTGGACGATAAGTCATCACAGTGAAGTGGGGAAATTATTCCACCTACTATTTTCATGAATGATTCAGAGGATCAAACAACAGTGGTTTCTGTAGAGGAAGTAGGTGTAAAGAAACATTTTCTCACACAAAAATAAATAGTGTGGCTTGTCAAACCATGCTTCTGCTTTAAGAATTGACGTTTCTGTCAAACTGGAACATTTTTCATAAATTGTACCAACTATTTCAATGGAAAAATCAATTGTCTCTTCCTGTTGTGACCTTTCTGCATCTAAGCAAATCCTACGCTAGTACACGTTTACATCAGCAGTAGTGTGAGAGTTTATTTATTTAGTTTTAATTTTTTTTTAGCGCATTTCATGTCCGAAGTTGGAAGCTTCTATTCGTAAAAAGAACAATACTATTAAAGACCCAAACTGATTTCTGCCTGACCCAGAGAGACCCTGTATTGTTCAAAAAGAACACCACGTTTTTATTTTCCCTGCTTTTCTCTTCGAATAAATAATTATCTTGCATTTTGGAGCCTTTCTATGTTATTTTTTATTTATTTTTTAAATCATAGTTGCCGGAAGATGGTTGACTCCTGCAATGACCTAAATTGACATGAGGTTCACCTCCAGCTGGTTTGAAAAGAAGGATAAGAGCTTCTTATTCCTGGCACAGCAACACAGGTGTGAACTGTGACCGTGACCTTTTCATTCCACGTCAGACAGCACAGGAGTTATCTGCCTGAATTGCCCCCTTGTAAAAACCCCATCTGTGTAAACACCTTGCAAAGAGCACTAGAGCCGCTGAAACCTTCCTCATAAAGATGTACAGTTCTGCAGGACTTTGCTTTCATCTGTAGCAGAGGGTTTGAGCCTGCACTCTACTCTTAGGCTTTCAGCTTGTGAGTCATGTGCTGCTTGTTGAGTTGCCCTTTGTTGATGCACAATTGTTATGTGAAGGGAGAGTATTGCAAAGTTGTTTTCATCATTCTTGAACTTCTGTTAAAAATGGATTTGAAACTTATTTTAATCTTCACTTAGTTAAGATGTGTCTCTGAGTCGCATTGCTTGTTTACACAGGCACGTCTGTTCTGAAAGTGTGTCAACTGTAGCAGCTAAACATTTTGGGGATTGTGGTATTTTAGCCTTCATATCGCTTGTGTATGCTCACAAATCTGATGTGGTGGATTCTGTCTGTACAGAAAAATTGGTACTATTATGCCTACGTATGAGTACTATAACAAAGTTGTGCTGGGAGGATTTATTGTTACATTCTTTAGAGGTTTGGACCTCTAAATGGGTTTCCAGTACTATGTTTTATTATTTTTGCAAAGATTAATAAAACAAAAGGCTCCTGACTAATGATGTCAAGAATTTCAAACATTTAATTATACGGCTGGAAGGTGGAAAAGGAAAAGATCTTTTATTATTTTACTTGTGTGAGGATCTGGCCACAAATGCTTTATACAAATCAAACTTGCATCCGCAGAAAAGAAGTGCTCATTACTTTTTGTCCATCACAGTAACTAAGAACCTAAGGACACATTTTTGTTTCTTTGCTGTTAAGGTCATAGCTAGTGATCTGCTACCTGCTATACAGCTGTAGAGCATTTAAACTATAAGTCAAAAAACTCCCACAAACAATGATACACAAGCCCTGTCACAAAGATGTTCTGGGTCTTTGTGACAAGCGAGTTTAAAATGGACGTGGAGCTCGATGTTGCTCTGGCCACAGCACGTCCACCCTGCTGTGTCCCAGGTGCGCTCACCTCTCCAGGGAATAAACTGCATCCTGTGACGTGAATGAAATGTCACAAAGAGCCATAGGCGGAAGTAACGTGATGATTTAATGCTGTTTTGCTAAAGCCATGAGGGGGAAGAACCAGTGTCTCACACTGCGACTCATGGGACAGCCTTTTTTAGCAGCCATCACGCACCACCCCTCTGCGTATATTCCTAAATATACTGAGAAGGAGCAGGGCTACTATGATTTAAACGGCACCCTCTGCCCCCCCAACCCACCCCACCCCCCTTTGCAGGGAAACAAAAACTTTAAATTTCCTGGTAGCAAGCAATTCATCCCTCATAAATCAAAGGCCCTCCCAGCCTGAAGGCTGTTTGGGCAGAAAACAAAGTGTGGTGTCTACAAACTGGAAACGGTTCCACTTGTTGTACTTGTCCACTTCCTTTAGAGTAACATCATATCTGTACCAGAAATGTTATCACTGCAAACCTGTGGAGAATTATGAAGCACAGTTGCTATTCTGATTCCAAATTATAGCAGAAGCAACTTGGAGTTAATTTTGCTGAGCCAAAGAGATTAGATTCTATAACTAGCGGGTGTGCAAGAACAGAAATTAATATTACAATATTATGGCCGCCTGCATTCTGAACAGCTACTGTTTCCCA
The DNA here is from genome assembly GCF_033026475.1 of Channa argus. Lineage (NCBI taxonomy): Eukaryota > Metazoa > Chordata > Actinopteri > Anabantiformes > Channidae > Channa > Channa argus. Next base: position 14,266,495 of record NC_090217.1, on the reverse strand, counting down.
TGGTGCTACAGGGAATGTGATCCAACTGATTGTCACGTAATATCTGGAGAGTGTGCAAACATGCAGTCTGCTGGTACCAGCCCAAAATACAAAGGCAGCCTATGATTTTCATGTCTTTATGAAAACCCAAACCTCCTAATGATGCAATAACATGGGGTGTTAATGTTTTACATCTAACACAGCTCTACAAGTTGACTCACATGTTGTAAACACAAAAGTGCGACTGGGCAGTGATGTTACTCCAGTTTTTGAAGGGATTTACTGATGCTTTGTTCTCACTACCAATCTGGCTGTTACTGGAGGCTATAAAAGCCCCTAAAATGCAGTGTCCTACGGCAATATTTGGCTTCCATGCAAGAACAGAAACATTTTGGAATGGACTTGCTATCTTGTGAATATGTGTAACAGTATATTTTATGAACACATTTCATTGGTGTCAAAGGTTGTGCTGAGTTACCTTCCAGCGGCAATCTTAAAAATGCAGACACGATGGATTTAATATTGAGGGTTTTTTTAATAATAAGAGTCTCCTTTTTTTATTTTTTAGAAGCGGCTGAACTGTTTAGGAAAAAGCTTCACATTTATTTGTAGCAAGCCGATGTGCTTTGGGTGATTTGCATATACACATGTACAAGACTCCTCTGCAGAGCAAACAGACATGTTGAAGCAAAGACGAGCGAAGAGCTATTTCCACTCTACGTCTGAACATGTGCCCATCAGAAACATTTCGACATAGTTGTTGGTTGGTATGAAATTATGAAAACAAAATGCCAAAAGGGCTGAAGGAGTGATTGTTCATTGTGGAAGAGAATACCTGATCTTATTTGTGACCCTGATGTGAATAAATAGATCATTAATGGAGATTTATGGGACATTGAGGAAAAATGAAATGCAGACCATGTTCTGGCAGTAATGTGTTTCTAAGCCCAGCACTCCACACGCACACCCCCTACCTGTGTGATGTGCCTATAATAGGGTTTTAATATTGTGTTGACCACTTCATGGCTTATTTCAGCCAGGCAGTCTGATTGGTGACAGACACTTTCCAACGGTGCTGTTATTCCCATTATTCATATCAAGCTGTGCTTTCTTGATTGTGATGCCAGGTCTTGTGGTAACCAAGGGGGCTGTTATGACTCTTTTCTTACTGTCAAACCCTTCTACACTACCTGGGTGTTTTTTTTTTTTTTTTTTTTTTTTTTTTTTTTTTAGTGCACATCCTGCTTTGTTTTACTTTATGAAAAATCAATCTAGAGAATTACTGCTGTGCTATAGGGGAAAAAACATTTTTAATAATGGGTGTTGAACCAAACATTTTCATCATTCTCTGTCATATAAGATAAGATGTGAAGCAGAGGGCATAACAAAAGAGAACCTTCTTTATATTCTTGTTCTTTTTAAGCTGATAATTGCACTGTGCGGCAATGCAGAACCTGCTCTATCGCTTAAAACGGACAAGCTACTGACGGGAGAACCACGTGGGAAAGCCAAATGCTGTGACCTGCCGTGTGCAGTCAGGAAATAAAAAGCACCTTCAAGAGGAAATGTGATGTCTCTTTACCCTGTAATTACAATGTGGGGAATTGATTCAATCTGCATCACTGAAAAGGCCAATTCTGTATTATACACTGAGAGCAAAATGAGTCTGTTCTGCAATAAAGCTGGCTGCATTTGAGCTTTTGGAATGACCAAAACTCATCTAACCACTGATTAGTTGCGTTATATCTCACATATACTAGGGGGGGCTGTACCTCAGTCTTCCTAGCAAGTAAACGTGTCCCTGGACAAGACACTGAACCCCCAAGTTGTCCCTAGTTTCTGCTACTAGTCACTTTGGATCTGCTGATTGTAATTGTAAATTTGTCTTTGTTACTTTTTATCTTGATAATCTGTCTTGTTTTTACACACTTATGTGTAAAATGTATATTCATTCATGAGTATTTTTAAATATTTATTTTCAAATATATTATAATAAATATATTTAAATACTCTTAACTATTTAGTTATGTGGGTAACGCTTTAGAATACAGCTCGCGAATTACAGGGTAAGTATAGTGATCTTACTGTGTACTTATTAGTAACAACAATGTACCTCCACGGTACCTATGAATACATATTTGTTGTTACTTTATAAGCAGCAGTTACATCATAAGTATTCACACGGGTCATGTAATATTTAATAAGTACCCCTTAACTTCAAAATACTTGCACTATAGGTATTTTTCGTACTTGCATCTCTTTACCCCATTATTCCCTAAAGATGATGATGATTATTATTATTATTATTAAATACCAATAAACAAATATAGGTACTGTGGAGGTACACTGTTGTTACTAATAAGTACACAGTAACTTCAATGTATTTACCCTATAAGTTAGGGGCTGTGATCTAAAGCATTACTGTTATTTGCCTAAATTTGAGAAGTATTAAACATTTTGTAATTTTAAGAAAATCTTTGTGAGATGAAAGGATTGATAGAACCCTCATTATTGTGTAGTAGATCTGAATCTACTGCAGATCTAAATGTGTTTAGCTTAGCTTAGCATTAAGGCTGGAAGCAAAGAGAAATCTTGCCTGGCTCTTTGGAAACACTTGAACAATACCTTGACTGGCAGCAGAGACTACAGAAAGTCCCTGTACTAAAAAAAAATTAAAGCCAGGGCTACTCAGGATGTTACATCCCTTAAAACCACTAACTGACAATTTCCCTTTGTCTTGCTATTGCTCTTTCTTTTTTCTTGGCATACAACTGATTGTCATACAACTTGGCATACAACTGATTTTTGTATAGGTTATTCTAACCTATACAAAAACAACAGAAAAATGAAATGAGTTTGGTGGTAGTAGCATGTCTGGCAGGTGTAGTGGTTTCAGCAGCAGTAGTGTGTACCAAGTAGTTTAAAAACAGTTGTGTGTGTGTTTTGTTTTTTTTTTGTTTGTTTTTTTGTCTTACCGAGTGTTGGGTCATACTCCCAGATGAAGCGTCTGGTCAGAAATCTTACAACCAAAGCTGCAAAGAACAACAGAAAAAAAAACCAACACATTCAGAATATGAGAACAGCACATGAAACCGTGAGCTGATTAGTTTGCACAGCTTCCAGAAGCATTTAGGAGAAATCATGAAGACTAATAGGATTTTGTCAGACAGCACAGTGTGTTTTGAGTAGCGATTTCAATACATGAAAAACAAAGTTAGATTTGGTTATAATAACTTATTACAGGCTGCACATCGACGTTCTGCATGTCTACTCCACTGGCTAATCAGCTGTGGGTGACCCAGCAAGAGACCACAAGATTTCCACCACTTTGATATGCTTCCCATTAAAATGTTAATGCATGTTTGAACAGTACCAGACCATTAAGAGGGAGTTCAAACAGCCTTCAGGATAAAATACTGGCTCCTTAAGTTCATCAGCTGCTTTTTTTTTCATGTGGGCTCTTTAGCATGCCCTTTACAGAATCAACCTTTCAAAAAAAACAAAACCACCCCCAACAGGTCAGTGACTCACTCCCTTGATGGTTTGCCATCAACAAGTAATTTGCTGCACAGAAACGTTGATAGCCTTCATTCAGACAGAATGAGGAGACCATTACCTGGGTATATCAGACATGGATACAAACCATACAGGGTGTGTCCTGTTTGTGTGCTTAGTAAAAGTACGTCTAAACATTAATATGGATGTGTGGTGATGTGGCACACGTTAAGAGACGTATGGACAGTGCATAAAAACATTCAGTAGCCAATCAAAACTCTCAATTTGACTTCCACTTGACTGTGCTTCCCAGGAGCACTTGGCATGTTTCATCCAGAAACCAGCATCCATTCTATTATTTGTCTTATCAATAAAGACATGAACAACCCCATTTGTCTCTCTGCTGCCTATTAGAAAATTATTATTCCCCGGCACTTCACCAGTTAACCAATTAAAACACCCTTCAGCCGCCCCCCAGGAAGTCACTGCAGGAGGTGTGTGACTCAGTTCTGAAACCATTTATCTCAACACTGCTGCATTTCTCATGTCAGTTCAGTTAATGGGTAGGGGGCATGATGCCACTTTAGAGTCTTACTCCTCTAGGAGAGTGCAACTGTACTCGTAACCAGAACAGGAAGTCATTTCCTATAAAAGGATACCGTAGGGCATTCAGTCATGTGTTTTCTAGTAAAAGTTCATTAAAGTTTATTAGAGTTATAGAAGTTGAAGACTAACAATTCGATCACGATGTTTTCATTTGTCTATTTAAATTGAAGCACAACCTCTATGACCCAATACGTTACTTAGGGATAAATGTTTAATGGTGAACTTCATTAACAATAGAACACACACATTCTGGTTACACACATCTATCTAAAGTTCGGTACCGTTGATTTTTGCTCCATTAAATCCAGTATTATGGAGGGGACATTTAAGGGCCTTTGTATGTCCCCTACGACCACCCAAGAAGCTGCCACGTTCTGCCTGTAAGTGACGCATGTACACACATGCTACATAATGGCATCTCGCATTGCTTAAAACATTTTGACGAAATTATTTGACGCTTTACAAACAGAAAGGCTTTTTGAATATTGGGATTGAGGCTGTTGAGCGCGAGTTTGGTAACACGTTCCACCATTGTGTAATCGCTGAGCTAAATAGCGTCACTTGACATCTTTTAGCTGTGTTGTGTAGTTTAATTACACATTTTTCTCGGGTAAAACAAACTAGGCAACTTCTTTTTAGGCTGATAATTTGAGACGAAATCCATTAGTAACATTACTAACTACATTGTAAGGTTATTTTTTTCTGCTCATGGATTCAACTTTTAATTTGTATAGTGAATAAGGGCTTAGTTACAGTCCGACTTTACCTTCTCAAACGGTCAATTGTGAACCATGTGAACAAAAATTGCTTTCCAGCCTTTTCCAGCTTTTTTTGTAAACGACTGCTACCACACATCAACGAGTAAGTGTTCACGCTTCCAGTCCACTGTGATCTGTGCCAAATCTGTCATGTGCCTGAGTGAATCTCAACAGCCCTGAGTGGTCCACTTGATTCCTGGTGGATATCTGCATGCTCATGTCCTGTCGTGACTTGCTGCATGTGCAAAGAGACGATGTCTAAAGAGATTTGCCTTTAAAGAAAGAAAAGAGAGAAAACATCCATCTCTGTCAAGTCTGTTTTCTGCTCATAATTAGCAACAACAAATAAGGGGAAGAAAAACCTATTATGCCGGGCAGAGTGTCGCTGCCATGTTTCATTAACCTCCTAAAGAAGTCCAGTCGAGCCTTTGAGCTCATGGTAGTGTTTGATGATGACTGAGAGTCTGGGGCTTAAACGTTTAAATTTGTCTTTTGAGAAGCAGTGGCAAGCTTCGCTTTAGTCTCTATTCAGTAGCCAAAGCACTTCACAGCCTCACATTAGTAAGTATAGTCTGTTCTTAGCATAGGTCCTGTAACTCTGAGCAAAATGTACAGAATGACAGGTCTATTCATGTTACACATTCTTTTTTCTCCGAAATAGCCTGATGTGGACATGTCTTGTTGATGTTGTTCATCAGTAAAACACATTTCCCCTTCTCTCTCAGCACACTTAATGTATTTTCAGGCAAAGGATAAGTGAGTTGAGCAAATTTCACTTATTCCCTGAATGCACGGAAGCAGAACAGCAGCAGATAATTTGTCAAGCTCCAAGAAGGCCGATTGGCAAGTGTGTTCCTTCTTTAGGCACATTTATTTCGGGTTGTTCAGCACTGAATTTTCCAACTGAGGTTATTTTCTGGTGTTTCTGCTACCGTGCCCTGGATTCCAGGCAGACAGAATAACCAATGGGGTGTGAAGTTCTTTCGTCATTAGAGGTAACAGTATCTCCTGCTTTTCACTGCCACTGGAAAGAAATGTACACGTAGAAGAGAGGCGCCTTTGTTAGCATGCGTCAGTACGGACACCGTGGCCCACATTTGTTACAGGTTTGATGGAATAGGGTGCAGTGTATCGAGATGACCAGATGACATAGGCGGGCGATTCTCTGACTGTGGTGAGAGGACAGTTGGTAACAAAGCAGAACAGATGTCACAGTCTTAAAGCACCAGTTTTCCTGTTATTTAATTAATATATTATTCTTTCAAATAAGGCCAACTTTCCCTTATTTAATGCAGCACATACTCTTTTGAAAGGCTGTATAAAGATAATGACATGAACACTTGACATGAACAACAAAACAGTTACTAATATATATTTTTTTTAAATGGCTGAGCATGCAATAAAGGTTCTTATCCACAGATGTCAGAGTACGAAGATGCTCAATCTGAAACATGGTGGATGACAAGCTTGCACCTATAGTTCAGATTAGACATAATCCTGCTCAAGCAATCAAATTTTGTAAGACTTGTTTGTGCAACAATTGGATTTGCATGAATAAAGGTTTAAGTCGGTGCTTCAATTGTAGCTCAGGCGACACACCACATAAAATGCTATGTGTTATGTGAGAGGCATCACTTCCCAAGAAACCCATAGACGTTCCCTTAACTTTTGCACGGTTATTTTAGTATCTTTAAATTGATTTTGTAGCCTGCAACTTTGCTCTTTTCAGTTTTAAATATATTTTTTTCCTATAAAACCACACAACTATCAACATATTTTAAATTAATATATAAAGATACAAATTCATTTGTGAGCAAGTCAGTGTTTGATGGGCAGTGGAAGACGTGAGACTGCAGTCAGCGGGCAAGCTCTGGGGAGGAGATTTGGAGGATCTTTTAGGCCCCCTTTGTAGGGATCTCAACCCAACTGACACAGGTTTACTGCATCTCTGAATCCTAGCTCCTGTATTTATACCACCTTACAATTGTCCTCATATTCCCTAAGTTTTCTACTATGTCTAGTTGTACAATGCGACAGGAACTTCAGGGCCTCAAACAAGTCTTGCTTGTGTTTTTATTTTCTGATATCACACAGTGTCATCTTCTCACATACACATACTCTTTATGGCTGTTTAAAGAATTCCCTGACATCTTTTCCACTAGTTCATATTTCCCAGCTAACACTTAAGTTTGAATACAAAAAAAATTTTTTTTTAATTCTCCAGCCCATAATTGAGAGTCTCATGAGTGGCTGGAGTTTTCAGACTTGCGTCAAACACATCGTTCACAGGAGTTGTTTCTCAAAAGCAGCTTTTGTTCAAAGTGACCTAATCACATTACCAGCAGAATGTTGGACTAATTGCAAACAAAGCTCGAGCAATTAGTGTGGCCCATGGCCTTGTTCTGAGCCGATGATGTGTTACTCATTGAACAGTCTCTATTGATTCCCCGCGGCACATCAGACAGACACCCGTGGCTCTTTGGTTCCCTCCGCTCACAAAAACAAGTCTTTACTGGCTCACGAGCAGAGCTTTCTCAGGGCCATGCAGCTGCGGTCGAGCTCTGTACCTATTGTGTTCATGTCACATCAGGTCGTGTCATTAAGGCCAGCTGTGCTGAAAAGACCGCTGGGGAACTGATGGGTACCTGCATTAGACTAATAAAAAAAAAAAAAAAAAAAAATGCATTAATTAAATATGGTCAAAAGACAGAATCTGATACCTTTTAGCTAAACTTCTGCTAAAGCTAACTGATGATCAGCTGCTTTTCTCAGCTTTTGACTGAAGTGGACTTCCTGTTAAGCTACGTTTAAATTGTATTTTTAAACACAACACATCACAAACGGATATGTTGGATTAAATATTGCTGCATACAGATTCTTTTGCAACATTATTTGGGATAAAATAATTAGAAAAGTCATAAATTAAGGCATCCCATCTGGTGTTGGCACTTTCCCTTTTGAAAAAATAAATGATCTGGTGCCTGCTCATACTTGTTATGTCTCTTTGAGGCTCTTCTGTCTATTTTTACTCATTTTGCGCCTTGCTTTGGTTCTTTTGATAGACTTACTAATAGACACCAGAAGCACACTTCAAGGGCCACCTTTGACCCCCAGACCCATGGGCCTATGCCTGGGAGGCCTATTCATTAATCCAACCGTGTCTGTACTATAATTAGTTAGCAGGCTAGAAAATGCAATGTGAGGTTAGAATTCACTCTGCACTGTAGAAGTACATCAACCAACATGTTGTCTTTCAATGAATCGTCTCCGTTACAGTATTCAGACTTTGGATGAGTTGGCGTTTCAAGTATTTCTAATAAAAACATGGGCCATAACATTATCACAACAAGTAAACTCCAACTAGTGTGCTTTTGTCCTCTTGTTTGCTTTAAAACTTAATTGGTTTTACTGGACGGGACTGCTGCAAGATGTAAAACAGCTTGAAGCATTTGGATTTTCTGGATTCTAAAAAAGATACACGAACAAATCAGCTGTGAGCAGGTGCAGCTGAGCTGCAGATTGAGCTGATGGTCTCACAGAAACACAGTGAAAAATCACTTTCACCAGCTTTGGAGTTACTGCTCTCTGTATCTCTATTGATTTTAGAACTACAAGAGCTTGGAATTATTAAGCCTGAAATAATATGCAAGAAATCTAAATAAATCATCAGTTTCATGTTGTATCATGTTGCTGATTATGGTGCTCAGTTATGCTGAATCTCATCAGAGCTGTTGTAAATTTGCTCCTCTGCCGGCAGCAAACAGTGTGTTCTCATATTTTACATGAGAGGTGAATTATTAACCCGACTAACTGCTTTTAGGATTTTACTGCATCTCTGTCAGGAGAAATCCTGGCAGTTGCTTCCCTGCTCCTTTGTTGACAGACAAGAAACTAGGCTTTCCACACAGTGTGGCCCCAAATGCTCGTAAAGGACCAAGACACTGAAATATGGTCTTTAGAGGAACATTTACTAATAATGTATGCTGTAAATATATCCCATATATTGTCCTTCACTCTACACCCTAAAGCACATTTAGAACTTTTGTTTCAAATATTTCCTGCAGTAGATTAAATTACTATTATTGTAGCGGGTCATCACCTTGATTCAATATTAGTGATTTCCTTTCAAACCGTCAGCGGTTTAAAGGAAACTGAAAGGACAATGGGACGATATTTCAGTCCTGTGACTTCACAAAGGTAGTTTTGCTGAAGCTTCAGCGATAATCCTGAACATCTGTAGAAAATACAAAAAGGACCACATCCTTTCCATTGAGGAAAAGGAGAACTGACATAATGTGTATCATAGATCAGACACAGCAGAAAGTCTTTGCAGGGTATGAGGAATGTTTCTGTTGGTTGCTTTCCTTTTTAACTTTTTAAATAATGTGACATACATTTTAAAGAACAGATAACCATTGAACCCTGGCAGCAACACAATCCGTTTTTTTTATTTTTTTGTTTTTTGTATTTCTTGCAAGATAAAGCAGAGGAAACATTTTTAAGTGTCCGTTTCTGTTTGATAACTAGCGATGTTTTGCATTTAAATGCAAATCAAAAAAACTACATTTTCTGTTAAATTGCGTGCATCATAGCATTATTTCTTCGCACACACCAAAATGTGTCAACCCTGATACTGGAAGCAGGCAAACAAATTAGCAACAAAAGCATCCAAACCACTTCCTGAACAGGAGGTTAGGATAATGTTCCCAGGCTCAGAGGTCTTCCAGAGATCTTTTCACCACCAGTCTCTCCCTGGGGCACGCCTTTATCGCAAAGCACTAACACCAAGCCTCTGGAACTGCTATAAATTATATTTCTCACTACAGGAATATGTATGTATGGCTGTGGGATGGGCACTACCAGCCCAGTCCACATGGTGCCAGGGGAAAGGTTTGTTCTCCAAAGCCAAATATAAGAAGGATCAAGTCAGACAACTCTTCAACTTGGTCCCTTTCCAGATCAGATTACAGCTTCCCAATCAGGCTCCCTTCATATTTATTGTAGAAGCTAACCAATACCCCATAAGATGGGATGTGGGTTGTGAGCAGAGGAACAATAACACACAAGACAACAGTAAACATGTCATCTCCCACGAGGGATGGCGTCACTGTCTGGCCCGATAGGAAACAAACATTTCCATTTGTTGTGGATTTCAGGGGAATTCAGCACTTGAGCTAAGCTGTGATTTTGAATTAGATGCAGTAGACAAACCAAACCGCCTATCAAAGATCTGACACAAACGGACAGCTAACAAACTTTTCAGAGTCAAAACACAGCAACAAAAACATTTTGTTATGTCGAGTAACTGTCAATTTCATATTTAAGATACTTTGCTCTAAAAGACATTAGCTTAACACCGACTGACGTAATATTGGCTTAATTATGTAACTTGCTAATTTACAGATGATAAAATCTCGCAGCAAGAATAATGACTGGAATTGACTGGAATTTTCACTAGAAATGAGAGATCGGCTTTTGTGTAGTGAATGGGTGTGAAATCAAGCCGTCGTTCCACACATTAGCCAGCTCATAAAAGCACACCTACCATTATTATTGATATATTATTTGCACTCCGTGTTGTTTAGTTACGCCTCAGGAATTCGATTATCTACGTGATGCGGATGGAAAATTAAAAAGTTGACGCAACTTTTCGTTGTTTATACTGATCAGAAAATAACAGATGTGAGTAATATAAGGAGCAATATCTATTCCCAGAATACGAAACCAGTAATAGTTCAAGAAATGTAATTATGTCTGTTGTTCTCCGGATCAGATTACAGCTGGACAATTAACAGCACATGACTCATCATCTTTTTTCCCCCCATGCCTGTCAAGTCATTAGTGAGAGGGTTTGGTTATTAGACACTATTTAAATTAATGAGATGTGGGGCAACTGCTCTTCTGAGAATAATAGAGCTATGGCCTATTTACCACCATGCTTAATTAGTTATTATTAATTAGTTATAATTATTGCGATCATTAATAGTTAGACCTATTGTTGGAATAAAAATAGTTAAATCACACGTTTTACACAACAGACCTTTTGAGTTACGAGCTGTTTTTGTAATGACTGTAATCCCCCCACTTGCTAATTTTCATCTAATATCCAAAAATAGTCCAAACAAATTAACTCTTCAGATGTTGTATGAGCAAATTCTGAATCCTGACGGAGACATAAATTGCCCAGGGTTGCCCAGGAGAATGCCAGCAGGGAAAACGAACACATGCCTCTTAATATCAGTGTGAGCGGCCTCCAGTCTGATGCTGGCAGACAGCCTATCATTGATAGTTGTTGTGGTAAACACAATCTCTGCCTCATAAAATGGCATTTTGGCAGCTAGATTGGTTTTGCATCCTCGAGCCAGTTCTCATAATAAATCAACGGTGGAATTAAACCATCAGGCATTGCAGTATTTTACTCTCCTCGGCTAGTAAATTGCTTTCTCTATAAATCTCTAATGCAAAAGGATTTGGTGCAATCACGAGTGGTAATTAGACTCACCAATAATGTTAGTAAGACAGAGATGGATAATAGTTGCATTGTGTTGACATTAGGTAGACGGAGAGAAGCTTTTAACAAAAAATAAAATCAATAGTCACTCAAAAAAACTATACATAATGTGAGAAATATGGTATTTAATACTGTTAGAAATGCTCCAATCTTTATATATATAAATATAACATATATTGATCAGAAAAACATGTGAAATGTGTCTTTCATATTGATTGCAGGTCCCATCCATTTTTAATGAGCACTTTGGATCTTTTTACCATGATTGTTTTGGTTTTACAGACAACAACTCTGAGTAGCAATGAGCTAGTGACCACTGGTGAAAAGTAACTAACTACATATATTTATATACTGTACTTGAGTATAATTTTGAGAAACGTCTTCTTTACTTATGTAATTCAATTTTTTTCTATGTTATATTTAACTTCACTTCCAGATGCAAATATCATGCTTTTACTCCACTGCATTTAGCAAGTGGTCATCTTTCAGATCCATGTTAATCATTAATAATACAATACGATGATTAGACTATTGATCCCTGTTTATTACAAGCCACACAGCAGTACACGGTGTACAGTAATTCAAATTAATAGTTTCTAAACCAATGATCATTAAAACAACACAAAAGCTCATTGTATAAGCTCTTTTGTTAGCAATATGAAATAACACATTGATGCATCATTAATTATAAATCAGTAATATAATCACTGACATGAAACAAGCCTTTGTACATAAAGACACTTTTAAATATTTGGTACTTAAGTATTTTAGTTAATTAATACTTTAAGTTAATACTTTTGTACTTTTACTTAAGTAATTTTGTATGCGGGTTGTTTATATGTAAAACCTTTGTATTTCTATACTGTGATATTACAACTTTTACTTAATAAATGATGAGAGTACTTCTGCCAGCACTGCTGAGCTGCTGCGAGGCCAAATAATTCTCAGGAGTTGAAGGAGACAAAAATAGAAGCTTAAAAAAAAAAGAATCAATACTGGACATCTACCAAATCACCAGAAAAACAACTAATGGGGCTCTTTGTATCTATATTCAAACCAATATGAGACAAATTTCTGTAATGTGAAAAAATGTATTTAAAATAAAGTGTTATTTAGAAAAGCATGATATGATTGATAAACCTAGAGTAATAATAAGTTGACCCATGAGAGCTTTGACTTGCAGACTGTACCGGAGGTAGAAAAAAGCTTCTAATTGATTGGACTATCTTTTCTGTCCACCCTCTTCAAAGCACTGTCCGCTTTACATAATGTGCCAACTGCTCAATACACCGCTGGATGATTACTTTTCTTCACACTATGAAGATGGATGTCTCTTTGTTTGAACACAAGTCACAGTAGATATCAAGTTCATGTTGAATGACTGGAAAGGTCAGATTAACTCCCCTCAGCTTCACTTTGGACCAGCTCCACAAAGACACAATGGTAAAGAGAGAGAGTCAGTCATTCTCCTCAGGGCCCTGTGGCTCTCTAAAATAGGACACCAGAGAGGCTTTGATTTCATGTCTCTGGAGATGCAACAGAACACAAACGCACAGTAGTGGGGTTGGAACGGGAAGGGCGTGAGGTTTCTAACACCACAGTCATGCCTTTAATTTAGTGTCTAACAATAGCACCAGAGCACTAGTCGTCAATAACCATATGTGAGGCAGATGAGAGCTGAGATGCTGTGGCAACCACACCTAAGGGAGGGATTGTGTCTGTGATTACAGGCATGACAAAGCTGAAGAGCTGTGTACAAGAAGCAGCTGAGAAAAAGACAACCTGTAGATTTTATAGTAAAGCCAAACAATTATGACAATAGGTACAAACAATGTGAAGTTTAAAAGGAGACACATCATTACTATGGACATGATAATTATGTTAATCATATTAAGACAAACTGTTTTGGTTGGAGTGAGCTCAGCCGACTGCGAATACAAACCTGGAAAAAGTCAGTATCTCTCACACATCTTAGATGAATTTGTCAGTTCTCTTCCAAAATGCATATGAGCATTTAAAAATAGATCTTTTTGTCACTGTTTTGATATCAGCCAGCACTACCAAGTTTGGTTAGAGTTAGAGTAGGCACAAAACATTTCGGTTGAATTCTTTAGACTTTCTTTTAAAGAGAAGATTGACATTTTGAGAAATGCCAATTGATTTACTTCCCAAGATTTAGAGAAAATCTTTTTAAGACTACAAGCAGAATCCGGTTAGCATTGTTAAAATTGTAGACGCAGGAGGAACTGCTAACTTGGCTCTGTCTGAAGAAATCAAAAGCCACCTGCCAGCAACTGTAGGTTAGTAACTAACATCGAGAATAAATAGATTTAGTTTTATCATGTTTGGAGACTGTTGTCCTGTAAAACCATGACTAGGTGTGTTTTGTTTTATTTGATTTTATTTATTTCAGTACTAGCAGGCAAAAATGAGCAACGGTTACAAACATAACACGTTCATCTTGTAATTGGACACACAAATGTTTGCCAAGAGGAGGTTGGTGTGTGTTGATGGGTCAACAAAGCAGACGACATGATGGAATCATTTTACAAATTCTATGACACGAGTTCTGTGACAAATCACTGAATTGAAGTAAAACCACCAGATTTGAACACCTAACCATTTTGGAACTAGTAACCCTAACGTGACCTAAGACTGACATGCTGAACTCTGACCAGTTTCTCACTGTTTTAGGGGGAGAGAATAATATGAAACGAACATCCATTTTTGATTATCCATACGTGGCAGCATTTGCTGATTTGAGGCCTAGAGCCAAAAGGGGGACATTTTAACATATGCTGGCCTACCTACATAGGGGTGATGGCAAATGCCTCTGTAGGTTGTATAAAAGGCTAAGGACAAATGACCTACAAGGATTTGACCTAACTATATATAATTTTTTTTCTTGAGAGGACAATCTTTAACGTTTGTAATCCCTTCTCTCAAGGGTCCCAAAAGGGAATATAATCACTTCTTATCCTTTGAATGCCTTTCAAAAGAGGTTCAGAATGAAGCTTTAAAATCCAGACAGGAAAGCAGTAAGTGCTACATAACCTTATCTGGAAAAAAGAGATTTTGATTCAGAAGGTGGGAGGGAATGGTGCTGAATAAATCAAATATCCCTGAGAGTGGCCCTGAATGTTGAACCTCGGCTCATTACACAGGTTTAGAAGCTAAAAAGAAAACACATAATGGATGCATCATGAAATTTTAAAAGTGCTGGTAATTTCTAGAGAGTAAGGTTTTTAAAAGCAAGCAGAAGTAACCAATGACTCACCCAGTAGCCGAGGACACCGGCTGCTGATAGAGTACGTGATTGGAGAACGGACAATGTGTGGAGGCTGAGGCGAGTCGGAGGTGTGCTCTAAAAATAATTCCACAGAAGAAAAAAGCAGGACCACTTGAGTAGCCCACCTTCCTGTGACACAGCCATTTCCCTTTATGGGTCCACTCCATCTTTGTATGTAACACAAATGTATTGCTTTGGTTATATTTATACAGACTAGAGGTACAAGTACTGGCAAAATCCAATATTAGTGCAACTTGTGTAAGTGTGCAGAATGAAGTGCCAGGTGAACAGGCAGAGCTCAAGCAGATAAGCTGAATGGCTGCTCCTTTATAAAAACAAAGGAAGGCTCTGGGCGGCAGATGATGCGTTCAGTAGAGCAGGAAGTGGAGGAGGATGGAGGAAGACCGTCAGAGTGTGGGCACGTGGAGGATGTCCAGGTTCTCTCAGTTTAATGGAACCTCAGAGCTGTTACGCAGCAATAGCAGAGGGACTAACTGCATCCATTGTACCTACCATTCAAAGTGTGCTAGTTCTCAGTTAGACTACAGTAGGTGAAATTTAAATATGCAATTGATGCATTTGTTAACTGGTCTGTTTCTCAAAAAACCATAAGAGCATGTTTATAGAAATTTGTCCAGGGAAACACGGATTTGGTTGAAAAGCTCCTGACTGGGATTTAGTGCCAATGTTGCAGGACAAAGCACAAAAACTAGGCCGCCAGACACTCATCGATACCCTGACGTGGGCCGGTGACTGAAGGTTGGCTTAGTGTATCTCAGCCCGAACACTTAAGTAAACTACGTGGCTGCTATTTGCTATTTTATGCCATTTTAGAACATTCCTGCTTAAACAATTCAGTGACTAATGTTCTACTGTTTCCCTGTTAAACTGGAGAGAACAAATATTGTATTATTTTCCATTATTCCACATAACCAAAAAAAATAACGTGTTATAACGTTCATCAAACCAAAGAAAGTATAATGTACAGGAAACAATCTTTTTGTTGTTTCCAACACCACTTCCTTTCCTTTCTTTAAATTTCACAAGCAACAAAAGCTTCGTCCAAGGCCAAAAAACAAAACGTGTTCAAAGAAAATGGACTGGATTCTTCTATAACTTTTTAAATAGCATATACTTCAAGTGGCCTTTCTAATCCTCATCCTGAAATTACAAAAAAATCTTTTGTCTAGTCCATTTCTTTTCCTTCATACTTCAAACCAATGCAGCACTGCAAATTCATCCCAGCATGAATCCAGTTTAAATACAATCCGGTTTTCCTCATTGAGGATCCTGGCCTTGTTTGCACTGCTGCCAGAACCTTAGCATAGTTTAAAAGGATAAAGTATTAAAGTTCTTTAAAGTCTTATGTAACACACTTAAGCGTATGAAAATCTCCTAATGTTCCATCCTTCCATCCCTCTGAAAGCCACTCGTGACCCTTTTCAGATCTCTTATCTAAGAATCAAATCTACCCCGGAAACACTGATTAAAGCACTTGTGTGGCTGCATAATGCATTGGATGAGTCATACCTTATGGATGCTGGTATCCAGAGTGATATTAACAGAGTCAAAGAGCCACCAAACTTTGCAGCTGGCTGTCTCAGCTCTTAAAGGCCAGAGATGTGCCCAAAAACTAAAGCAGCAGGAAGAGCAACTGTCCCTCTGCCCCTACATCCTCTGACTTGCTCGATGATGCTGAGCAGGGTGCTATGCACATAGGTGCTGTGTGCCAGCAGGCAAGCTAGGACACTGCTTGGGGCCCCAGGACAGCAGGGGCCACCTGAGGGCCGACAAAAGCAACATTTATCACTAGTTACTGGTTTTTATTCTGTTTTTCTTATCTTAAGCATAGCAGTTTTATGATTCATAAATTTTTGCCTAGGGCCCCAACAGACCCCAGGATCGCTACTGGCTGTGCACAGAAAGTCTGATGGATGTCAAATCACATCAGTTGCGTAATTACTTCCCAGGATTTTCATTTCCTCCAGCAGGCATCAAATAAAGTTGATTTTGGGATCAGCATGAGTACTGCTGAGTGTTCAAGGCTGTCCATGGCATCTTTCAGCAAGAAGCCTGTTTCAAAGTCATTATTATGCGCTCACAATGTAATACTGTCAAAACCATTTAGATGGATGCTGTATCTTGTACATTGTGTTCAATAACAATTTAAAATATTAAACATTTACTAATTAAATGGCAAAAGGACCACAACCTTCCCCAGCCTCACCCTGGTTATCTCAGGGCAGATGTTTGGTTGTGTCAGGAGATGCTTTTGAAATATATTGATTAAAGCCAATAGATATTGCTGGTGTGAGAAGCCAGGGCTCTGCTACAGTGTCACACCTGCTTCACTATCAGATAAAAAGCCTTCATTCAAATGCTGATGGAGACGCAGCCATCCATAGGCAGGTTTCCATCCGCTTGTTTTTCTGCAGATTTTCAGCTTGTGCATTCAGAACAAACTTCAGTAGAGACAACTAATGTTAGGTTCTTTAAAGTAAATTGCAAATATATTTTACACTTTTACACACGAAGACAATGCACAATGAAAAAAGGGCTTTGCATATAAATAAGGAAACAAACATAAACACAATTTTTCTAATCCATTTGTCTCCCATCCAGTAGATTTTTTATTTTTTTTTATTTGTATTTGAACTTCTACCTTTTAACTACTACATTGTCCACTTCTGCAGCCACGGTTTAATGGAGTTTAACAGAAAATGAGCACGACTAAGTCTTTACCTCGACAAACTCCTTTTGTTTGCATAATAATATCTGATAATAAATCATTATGTTCTGCATGTGAGATTGGTGTCAGTGGTATTTGTGAACCCCAACATTTTTTTAGATTTTGGGACTTTACTTCTGACTAGTTTTTATGAAATTAGTTGCAGGGTTTCTCGAAGAAACCAATGTCCTTATTCTTTTGATTGAAGATAACTTAAAAGAATTGTCTGCTGATTGTGACAGCTTAAACAGCCAAAAGTGATAAAGTAATTGTATCAGCTTTTTCCCCAGTGGCCATAGTAATGTGCACTTGTGAATTAAGTGGGGCATGTTCACCAAACAACATATATAGAAAACATAGTTTTCAGGATTCTTAGCATCACGTTTTAGTTCAGCACCCAACAGTGTTTGTTTTTGTAGCCTTGTCTCGCCGTCCTGCCCTGGGCCTGCTCTGAATGACTATTTTCATCGCACTCCAGACCACCACTTACATTAGGCTGATTCATGGTGTCTTTTTCTGTGTCGGTAATGGTAAACAGTAGTACTTCTGAGGCAGGCACATGTTGGCCTGTTCTCTTGTTATTGTTCCGCTGACTGAGAGGAGGAGGGGAGGCACGACGTTTGAGGATGGATGTGAGGAGATATTGTACCAACCTGAGCTTTTTTCACTTCATGAAAGCTAATAATTTGTAAAAGGACATCACACCAACGTCCAACACACACTTTTCACTGTGGGTGAAAGGGCCAAATGTCATCATTGAATAAAAGTTTGGTTTTGAATACCTTATTCTGTAAACTAGTTTTGATTCCTATTTGTAATTATTAGCTTGTAAGTGCCTTTGCTGATTGTGGCATTAATTAATAGATTTTATTTTGTGACAATCTGCATATACAGTTTCTAAAGTGGGCATTTTTTACACATCCACCAGACAATAGCCCTTGCTAACCTCATCTCTGCAAGTGCAGCTTTAACAGTACATTTATTTTTTTCTTTCAGGCTCCACAATTGAAGTTTGAATGCGAATATGCAAACTTTTTGTCTCTCTCCCTTTTTTTTTGCCTTTGTTCTGTTTATTTAGCTTAGTCCTCACTGGCAAATTTATTAAAAACCCTGCCAATAAGTGCTTTATCTCATTGTGTGTGTGTGTGCGCTTGTGTACACAAGAGTCGATTTCACAGGGACCATGTTGGCGGTACAGTAATTGGACAAATTCATCTTATTTCCTAACCCCAGTTTCCCTCCAGTGAGTCAATAAACTAAAAGGCTATAAAGTGCCAGAACAACCACACTCTTTATTAGTGCTGGATCGCTCTGCAGGAGTCCGGGTCAGACAATCATGAAGGGTCCACCAAACCCCCTACAATGGCAGGGAGTGGAGGTCTGCATGTTGCTAGATCCCTCCACCAAGATGGTATCTTCCAGCCTCTTCTACTTGTTGTGTTTAGTGCTAGTTAAACAAATGTGACATGCTAACACTCTAAACTAAAAGATTTATCACAAATTGGCTCAAAAATGATTTTTCTGATGAAGAACCATTGCAAGATGAGTGGTTATAAAATGATAAAACATTCGCTGATTTTTATTTATTACCGAATTACATCGATTTAGTTGAATAGTTTGAAAATCTGGAGAGATTTAGGATTCACCTAAGTAATTCCCAAGGCTGGAATCTAGTACAATATGTTTGTTTTTGAACCTATGAGCCACTGAGCAACTCTCCATGCTTTGATCTGGGTTCTCTTAGTCCGTCCTTGATCAGTATGTTAGTATGATGTCAGCATTTAGCTCAAATCCCTGCTGTGCCTTAATACAGCCTCACAGACCAGCTTGGATGCAGACTTGCTGTTGTTGATTAACAGTTTAGTAAATAAAATGTCAGATAATAAGAGAAAATGCTTTTCCAGAACCCATTTACTTATTTTCCCTGACTCAAAATCCTTGTGTTTAAGGAGCTGGAATAAGGAAAATCTGTAAAATGGTTTGAGCTGAAATGAGAGAACAAATAATTGCTCACTCAAACCAGCAAGTAAAGGTCAGTGAGTCAGACCAGATGTTTACTGATTGTGTAGAACAATGATTCATTAGCATCTTCGGGGTACGTTTAGATGTGAGCCTTTCATTGTAGAAGTGATCACATGTAGCTTCAGATGTGACAACAATGACTGCCCCCCTGCTGTGTGTCTGTTTTTATGCATTAAAGGGGAGGCACGTGTGTGATGGATGGGTTTCAGGCAACTGCAGAGCTGCATTAATCAGTTGCCCAAGTGAAAATCAAATGTCCTAAAGAGTTTTCCAGCAGGCAAAGTATTTTTAGACTGGGATGTCTGCCCCTAAAGTTAGTTAGTGAAGTAAAGCAGAGTAAGATGCAATGCCAGCAAAGGATCAGATGTAAACGTTTTGTCATACAATATTTCTGCTGCTGCAACATCTGAGTGGAAGTGAACATGTTTTTGTAAGTTCTCAGATTCAGCCTTCATTAATGAAGGATAGTTAATCAAAGAATTTGATTACTGCCTGCAGCGTGAACAATAAACTAATCAATCATTTCATCTTACACGGGAATGCGACACAGCTACGAAGCAGAAAGTCACAGTAAGATCTGAGGGGGGGAAAAGAATAATCAGAAGGATCAGGGTGGATGACAGCTGTCAAGATGACGGACAGGTTTTTAGGGGGTGAAGTGTGGAGGCGATGGACAGGGTTAAGAGCACGATTCTTAGTTCAAGGAGAAGCTACGGTTTGGAGCTTCAAATTCTCGAGGTTTCAGAGTTTCATGTCAGGTGCCGTCAGCCTCATGTTTTATTGTCTCACTCCTTTCAGGTGAACTCGTTACACTTTTCAGTAAATTCCTTGAGCTGACCTCCTCAGGCATTTTAATGAAATCCCGAAGCACGTTTTTGAACAGCTGATTGTGACACGGAAGGATTCTGACTTGATTTGCAGCCAAAAGGAAACATACGGTCCATGTTATTGTGTTAACTACTGGAGAAAACATGCAGGGCGCCAGCTGAGGCTGCGCTGCTGCTGCTGCTGTTGCTGCTTATAGAGGAATGCTGCAACCAAGCAATAATGACTCAACTGACTCTTATCTGTGGGAGTGAAGGTATTTACGCCAGACCAAAAACAACCTCCTACTGCAAACAAACTGAGTACAAGGAAAAATTATAGTGAGTGTAGCAAAACTGACGAGATGATGGAGGTAAATCCTGGAATGTAGAGTTTGTGGCACAGCAACAACGTAAGTGAGTGAAACAAATTGCACACAACCTGAAAATTGTAGACATTCTACAGCAAGTGAATTAAATGTAGCCTGAAAATATACTAAAGATTAATCTAAGCACGAAAATAAAGTTATTTTTTTAAACGAAGAACAAATTCAGCAGAGAACCAAACAACCGAAGGACTATTTACTGATTTTGACCGCACAAACTTTTAAGCATTAAAAAAAAAAAGAGACCTAAAGAAATATTTCTTTGATAAACGCAGAAACCCTGCAGTTTACCTGACTTGCCCACCCCCGCTCTGCCGAAGACGGCCAGCTTCACCTCCGGGCTTTTGGCCATGACAGCAGCTGTGACTGGTGAAGCTTAGCAAGCCAATCAGTGAGCTCCGAGGTCAGCCATCCAGCCTGCAGCGTCTGAGTGAGGAAGTGTGGACAAATGTATACACAGAGACACATTAGTACTTGTTGAGGTTACAGAACAATTAAATAACAGCTTCAAAGCTTTGCCTGCGTATGACTACAGAACTGACTTTTTGACGGTTACATTTTTACTCTTAGCGCAGCGAATTATATATTTGTTTCACCACCATTTGTTAGTCATACACTTATTTGTCAGTGCCTTCCAGCAAGTTAGACTCGCATTAGCAGAGGTGTCAACCTGTGACTGAGTAGGCTGGCAAATCACCAGGACGACTTTCACAGCTGGGCTCTACAGTGCAGTGTTCTGCTGCAAGGACGAGTCAAAATGTGCGTGAATTACTAAAAAGCATAGATTTGCTAAACTGTGATGATATTCAACAATTATCTGAAAGCCTCACAGTTTTGGCGCGTGATGACCTTTGCGTTCACTCGAAATACATACGTCGCTGGCGGCAAGTTGTTTAAGGTGTCACTAATAAACATAATTTCCATGAGAAACTCACTAGGTTATTTGTGAGAGAGGATGTGACACTAACACCATTTGCCAAGTGGACACGAGCACACGAGTCTTTACTCATTCTCATCCAGAGACTGCAACTTCACTTTCAAACATTGCATTCTCTAAATTATTGTTTCTCCCATATCATATCAATAAATTAGTCTTTCATTTTTAGTCTCATTATTGACCCTAAGGACCTTCAGTATTTGGATCAAGTAATTCCTGAACAATATGGGGTGTCAGGATAAGCTGTTATTTCAGTGTGCTATAGTAGATACATACGAGAAAAGAAAAATTTGTGAGATTATGTTTAGACCATGTGGCTGGGGCAGCTCTAGCTCAGTTGGTAAGGACAGTCATCCACGGACCACAGGGTCAGTGGTTCGATGGCTATATGTTGAAGTCCCTCTGGGCAAGACACTGAACCCCCAAGAGCCCTTTCCTATCCCCAGCTGTGCAGTGTTGGTCTCAAGCCTGGTAGAAATTGGGGAAGGGCATCTGGTGTAAAAACTGTGCCAAATCAACATGTGGACAATGATCCGCTGTGGCGACCCTGAACTCGCAGGATAAGCCGAAAGGACAAAAAAATAAATAAAAAATGTTTAGACCATGTGGTTACAAATTAGTAGTTTATAGAAGTAATTTCTCGGAGGTGTGCTTGGCTACAAAGTATATGAGAAGAAGGTTGTGTTCCCGGCTAAGAGGTGATGAGGTTGCTCTATTTTAATGCAGCTGGGCACAAGCAATTTTTGCAATTTTGGTAATGAGAGACATCAGAGCAGTCCTGGCACAGCATGGCTCAATTTAGAAAAAAGGATAGAGCACAATGAGTACATTGTTCATAGATGGAGACAGTATCTGTA
Organism: Channa argus; assembly: GCF_033026475.1. Taxonomy (NCBI): domain Eukaryota; kingdom Metazoa; phylum Chordata; class Actinopteri; order Anabantiformes; family Channidae; genus Channa; species Channa argus. Next base: position 14,244,124 of record NC_090217.1, on the reverse strand, counting down.
AGGAGAGCAAGGCAGACTTCAATACCAGACAAAAAAAAAAAAACAATATATAAGATTTGCAGCAAGTACACATGTATTTCGCTTGTTTTTATAGATGTTTATGCAGAAGTTAACATATTTGCCAAGGCAAATGATGTGCCTACATAATTTGATACTCATTTCTGAAGGTAAGAAACAGATGTTTGTTTCGCTTTATTAGAGGCACCCGAACTGCGGTAACCATGTGCTACTGGGCTTTGCAATGCACAGCATATTCCGAGTATTAGTCTCTGCAGGTGAAACGTACACTGAGTCCTTGCTGTAGAGATTTCATCAGCTGATTGTGACGATCCACGCATACCTCCGACTCTCCACCCAGAGGAGAGAAAACACAGACCAAAACAAAGACCACGATTCAACAAGGCCTTAGTTTCAAATAAGTGAGGAGTACAGTAGGTTTGTGCAGAGGCAACGGTCTGTTTATGGAGATTGTTGATTTCCTAGCTGGGAATTTTCATACAGGTGTGTGAGAGATACAACATGATGATACAGGGGGCAGAAGACACAGAGAGAGACAGTGGAATAAAGGACACACAGAACTCAAATTGTCTGCAGCCAGCTGAAGCTGTTTAGTAAGAAAACAGGGCAGTGAGAAGTTATTGGATGAGACCGTGGATTCTAAACTTCTGCTATAAACACAACAACAACAAACACACCAGGCTGAGACCTGTGTTTTCATTACATTTACACTGTATGGGCAGCAGCCTGAAAGTCGACATGCGGTAATTGCTTGGGTCTGCAATAGCAAACAATTTTTTTTCCTCTTTGTTACTCCCTGAGATATATCTAGCCACTACAAGCCACAATCCAACAACGTGTTGTTCATATTGGCTGTTAATTTATGAGCTTTACAGTTTCCATTGTGTTGATCAGTATCATTTGAAATACCGAAATGCAATACATAATTTTTTCTTCTGCAGAAATAATTAGTCACTCATGAAGACTTGATAGTTTGCTATCATATCTAGGGTTAAAAGGACCTATGCAAAAAGGTTCCATCTGCAAAAAATCCAAGTTTTAAAGCTGCAATATGCTTTAAAATAATCACTTTTTGTGATAGAGGTAGCAGTAGCATGAGTCTCAAAATCTATTCACTCCACCCAGCCCTCCCTCACCCTGCCATTTAGCTGTTATACATAACAATGCTACAAAACTTTCCAGTCAGCCACAGCAATGTCTGAAGCCTTGGTGTCAGAGGAGCGATAAAACTGAAGAGAGCTGATTGACAGATGGGAAGTCCCACCCCGGATGATGATGATGATGATGATGATGATGATGATGGCCCTCTGTGATTGGTTAGAAGGGTGACCCTCTCAAAAACCTTTGAATAACTTTGCACTGGTGCAGGTTGTTCAATGAGTCTGACTCGCATAAAACTTTCTGTGGGTCCTTTCTGCATTAAGAATTTTGAGCGTATCTACATTTTTTGAAAGGTTACATTCTGCAGCTTTAACATAAAAATAAAAAGCAGATTAGGACCAAGTATGAACGTTAGGGGAATCTCACAAGACACTGTGGATAAAAAAGTTGCGAATTATGACAGAACACCAAAATCTGCAGCTCTAAGAAGGTAAAATCAAACAAATTAGGTTAGAAAATTAAAAATGATGGTTCAATTAAAAATTGACAGTAACACGCTGTTTTATGAACTGATAAAAAGTCTATGTGGAAAACTAAGTGATTGCAGGTGAAAGAAAATTCACCTCCAAATAATTTTGGCCACCGTCAGAACTAATTTATAACTCGCTGTGGTACGTCAGCCATGTTTCTGGAAAGATCTATCATCTGTTGCTGTTGTATAAATAAAACCACATAAGAATATCTCTTCAGTCAACTCTATGTTAGTCTCTGTTAGTTTCGAATGAGATATGGCAAGAAAAATGGGAGAAAACTGAAAACAGAACACAAGTTCAGCTCTCTCTGCCCAGTTAAATAAAAGGTGAAAAATGTGTTTGGGTGTGTGGCAGTGCCAAAAACATGTTAGCCAACTGGTTATGAAGTGAGAAAGTGAAGCTTTCTCCTTTTTCAATTCAGACACACACACACACACACACACACAAACACAGTCAGGGTTTGCAATAACCTTTTTCCTTGTGTGCCAACACACACATGTCCATATATGGTGTTGCTGTGTGCCACTTGGTAGGACTCAGGAGGAGGTCGATAATCAATCTCTCTGTCTTTCAGTCAGTAAGGGTCATCATGGCAGCTGCCAGGGTCTCCATTATTAATGTGGACCACCATCAACCAGGCAGCAGAGTGAAAACATTGAAGGATGCTTGTAATGTAGTAATGTTGTTTTATTAATAATCTGCTTCATTTAAGTTGTTTAGAAATGTGTAGTTAGATATAGCAGTGAACAGTGTAACAGCATGGGGAAGCGGATGAGGGCCACAGTGAGCCCTGAGTAGTGACTGTTTGCATCCTCCAGAAATGGTTTTGCAGCAGAATGATTTGTTTGGTTTGTTAAAATGAACATGATGTATGTAATCTGGGGAAGCAAAATGCTGTTGCTGTATAACCATGTGACACGGGGTTTTAGCTTCTCTTCCCAAGGCTGAAAGGAAGGATTTGTGGTACTTTGCATGTGTGCAACACTATGTCAGGAGGGATTGTTCTAAATAGTGCACTATCCCCTTTATTTAAAACATTATCATGTCGTCCATTCTCTATTTATTCCACTTCCTAACGTTGTGGTGTTTTCCTGTTTCCAGCTGTGCCAACCTAACCAACTGTTGCTTGTAGCTTTTCATGTAGCAAGACATGTCCAATTTCATTTAAGATAAGCATATGCCTCAGTGTAAATGAGTTTGGTGACATGCACGACAACCTTTGCATATTCTACCATGGAGCTACTTAATACCTGTGTTCAAAGGAAAAAAACAGCTGGATCTGCACGATCTAATATTTAGCTCTATGACTAGTCCATGCATTGTGTTTTTATTTGTGCAGAGACAGCGTTAACTTTAAACCACAGTAGCAAAAAAAAAAAGCAATCTAAATTCTTGAAGAAGGTGGTGGAAAAGCCTTCAGTTGTTCTTTGGGCTACGCTGTGTGGAATTTAAAGAAAACATGAATGAAATAGTAGCAGCCCACATAAATGGGATGTACAGTACGGCACTTATCTGTTTTCAGGACTGGATTTGTCTTCTTGTTTTGTTTAATGCTTTAATGTTTTTGCTTGCTATTTGTTGGTTTTGCATCTCACATGTTTTACTGGCACACACACGCGCACACACACACGTACACACACAACTGCAGCGATCCCTTGTCTCCCACGCAGCGGCAGGGAAACACCAGTAAGCGAGGAGGACACGGTCATACTACTTCACATTTTGCCATTTATGGCCTCCACCCACTCCACCCATTATCCTGACTGTTTCTTTCTTACTCCCACACACACACACATATATACACATATACACACGCACGCACATTCATTAAATGAAGTCACAGGAGACTTTCAGTGAGGCTGAAAGGGCTTGCTGAACTCCACAAATATGGATCTTTCTGACTGAGGGCAGATCAAAACAAAATGTGCAAACTACATCAGACATACGGAAGATTAACTGGTGAAAGTATGAATCAGAGACTAAATTAATGTGCCACTCTTCCAATGACGATAAGAACTAGACACGACATTTTCAGATCAGAGGTCTAAGACGAGCAGTTCTGCTATACACCAGTAGCAGGTTGTGCATTGCTTGCTGCCAAAGCATGGACACTGTCAGCATCTATGAACTGCTTGCAGAGAGTTACACCGTGAGAGGTTTAACTAAGGCTAGTTCTAAGACAGAGATGTGTGGGAAAAAATTACTGACAAAACATGTATTTTCATGTTTTCAGTGAGCAGTCAAACAATGAAAACTCTACTGAGCTATGTGGATGTTGGACGGTACCTCCAGCACAACAACCTTAACTACACTTAAAATCATGTTTTTCCAAAACAGTGAGCTGTTTTGTGTGGTGAGTGAGGCTTCAGGGTGGGCTGTCCTAAATAGTGACACACCTTTCTCACATTGGTTGTCTCGGTCTACCTCTTGATTACGGCTTGCCCTAACAGAAATAAGATTAATGAACGTCTCACTGTTGTATGCTAAAAAGGACACGGTCAGGTAAAACACCTCGCCTTTCTCTGGCCTACAGCAACAAAATCCCTCTACCTGCACTTCTAAAGTTTCAATGTGTCAAATATTACATTACATTTCTTTAATTGGTACACAAAAACTGACAAGTTGTGGGATAGCTAATCTGTTTCCTCTCTAAAAATCTCTAACCACAGTGCTACAGGATGAACTGATACAACCAGTAACTTAAACACTGTACAAACGTGTTTAAATGCTTAAAGGACAGAGTAAAACTACTGCTTTCTGACTGAAGTTACAGTGAAAGGTAACTGTTAACAATAAACTACATGCACCTTTGTAATAAATTAGAATCCAAGTGGAGCACAAACCTACAGCACAAGTGTTAAATGGTTAAATCTAAAATAAAAACCTGAATAATGAACCTGATACCCTTTGTCTGGAGCCCACAATTTACCCATCAATCTCTATTCTACATGGACTCTGTCCAAACTGTCAAACCCGGCATGTGCATGATCTTTTCTGCTGTGTGCCCGGCTGAGTTTTGGGTCATTCTTACCCTGAGAAATGCTTCGGGGTGGTGGTGATGTGGTTGAGGGAGATTACAGACCTCTGAACTCCAAACCATGGGAGGAGGCCTGCTGCACCACAGGCTATAGAAAGACTGCAAACCACAGGTCTGTCATCAGAATATAGACCGTGAACTGGTGCACTGCCTCTGAAACTGTGTGTGTGTGTGTGTGTGTTGATAACATCAAACACTGTATGTTACTCATATTAAAATATCTATAAAACTGTCTTTGCTGTTAAAAGATATGCTTTCCTGTTTTTGGTTTTGTTTGTTTTTAACCATCAGTGACAGGTCTCTGCTCCTACCAATACTTCCTGTTTAATCACATGTTTTAATCACAAAGTCTCCCCTCTGAGAATATTTAGCCTCTACGCAAAGTTGAAGGGAAGAAAACACTGAAACTCCCGATAAGAACGGCTATCGTATGAGTCATGAGCGTTAGAAGAAGTTTATTCACAGGAAAATGTACAATGGTGAGGGTGGTGCCTTCATGTGAACATTGCTCCATAGTAATGCCACATTCAAAGTACATTTATGAGTTATCTGCTCCACCGATAAGAGCTGCTGTTTTTCAGAATGTTTAATTTTCTTTAATCTGATATCAACTTAAAGCAACAACACTAATATCAACAGACTCTTGCTGCCTTCTGACACACAGGCTTCTCCGGGACCCCTTGCAGTCCTCCAGTCTTCAGTTTGGCAAGCGCCCCTGTAGGATGTGCTGCCTGACCCTCAATCCCATTAAGATGAATGCTATTATGCAACACTCAGAGCTGCTCTTGAATGACAATTACATCCCAAGAGGGGAAGGTGGCGTGACATCGAGCAGCAAAGTAAGATGAAGCTGCATATTCATGAAGAATCACTCCTGAGGATGTGATGTTGGACATTGCACTTGTTCCCAGTTCATAGCCCAAATGAGTCGTATCGGTCCAACTTCTAAAATCGTACTATTCTTCTCATTTTACAACAAATGGAAATGATGTTAAGACTATATGGAGCCTTAGGCAAAGATCCAAACCCCTTACTGAAATGTCCCCAATATCACAGAAACACGAGGCTACTGTTGAAAGTCCGTCTGACAGGACAGACTCTTTGGACCACACTTAAAGGTTTCACTCCGTTAGTAACATTTTAAACCTGCTGACCTGAGCACAGGTTTAATCATTTCCATACCCCGGTGTTGCAGTGCAGCGTCCCGAAAAGACCCCCCCGCCAAGAAAACATCGGCAGAGACACTCACCAGAGACCGCTCAATGCAGTGATGATTCCCCGTTGATGAGGCGCAGATCTGGAGCAGAGAATTGGTTTATCTTTTAAAGTTGGCAGATCTGCTGATTTGAAAGGATGTGTCTAACCTTCCCCGGTGCAGATGTGAATGCACCGCACCGCACCGCTGGATGGAGGTCGAGCTACGTACAGCTGGATGGAAGGACGGTCGGATGAATGGACAGATGCTGTCCGGACACACTGAGCAGCAGCTCGGACTCGGATGAATGAATCCCTCAAAGAGAGTGTAGGTCAATGCAAAATACGGAGCGGAGTCGCTGGAGTTCCCGAGTCTCTGCTGCCTGTGACCGGGCTGCTGCTGCCTGTCCGAAACGAGGGGGAGAGCGACCTCTAGTGGCATTTGCCTAAACGCTTCAAAACAGTTACCGCACAGACTAAAACGGAGGATGACCGACTAAAAAAAAAACACATTTTGTTTGCGAAGTGTTCTAACATGTTGTAAAACTAATATGGTCTCTTACTGTTTCTCTCAAGCCCCTAGAAACGTGTTTCCACTCTGAAGTCACATTTCCTGTTTGCAAAATGCTCTCACACTAACAAAACATTAAAAACATGCAACAAAAGAGAACTTTCCCTGAACCAACACAACTTGTGGCCAAACCTTTACACTCTTCAATCTTTCAACCCTGCTTCATTATGGACCGGACCTTTTTAGATGACCCGTTGAGTTACTGTATAAGAGATTTACTAAGAATTTTACTCATTTATTTATGTATGTATGTATGTATTTTTTTATTGCATTACTGTGTGTAGGTCTGTCTGCATCCGACTTTCTTTGACATGCAGGACCTACAGTGAGCATCTAGACTACACCAATTCAGACACTCGATATGGCAGCATGTGTTACTGTATTCCTAATACATAGGAGCATCTTTCATAGATGGATAAGAATTGATCACAGATGAAGAACTTTGTGTAGGAGATTGCACACATATACATTAATAATTCATAATTTTGTAGTAAGTAATTTCTATTAGCTGGGAACATGTTTTCCTTTAGTTTGATGTAATTACAGCAACAACGTTTTGGGTCACTGAATGTGTTTTAAGTGATTTAATAAAGAATTAAAAATGTGTGTGAACCCAATGGAAAAAGATTTACCACATTCACAAATGAAGACTTCTGCTATGCTGAAGAAGGTGAAGAAGATCAAGTGGATCGCAGTTTTATTGTACAGTGTGTTGCATTGAGTGACTTGTTTCTTAGTGACTTGTTTGTTCCACTAGATGGTGCAGTTGTAATTTTCTGTATTTTCAACGCTCAAGTAATCAGTCATTGGATGTTTTGTACTCACAAATTGTAAACTTAATACCAAACCAACCCTGAATTAACCTGAACAGCTTCCTCATTGTCACTGAGACAGTGATGTCAGTGTTAAACATGCAATATGAGTTGGCCTTATTATGGTAAATGTAATTAATAGGTTGACATGACAGATCACAGTTACACTGTGGATAAAATGTACAGTAGGAGATGAGTTTTCTCCATGTGCTGACAACTCTGAGCACACATGACAACACACATTGTGGCCGATGCTGTGAAAACCAGTTTATTAGAGATAAAGAACAGATGTGGCAAAAATGATAAATATTAAATGATCCATCCAAAGAAACACTGGTCAGTAAGTCCATTGCCCTTTGGAAACATAGTTTGTTAATAAAAAAACTTGTACTTTACTTTTGGTATTTTACAAAGACGAGTGCAATCACCACCACACTCATCTCAAATGATGAGACCTGAAGGGAGTTTCCTACTCTTGCTCCATGCAGGAGTATATGTATGAGAATAAAAGTAAAATAAAATATAAAACTAAAAATGTACAAATTTACAGTTAAATAACCAGTATTATTATGAATCAGAGTATCTGATTTTAGAGGGAGGAGTTATAAGGATTGATGGCCAATGGAAGGAATGACTTCCTGTGGTGCTCAGTATTGCACTTTGGTAGTATGAGCCTTGTACTGCTAGTGCTCCTATGCATCACCAGCATGTCATGCAGAGGATGGGAAATTTGACCCCACAGGCATTTGAAACCAGTACAAAAAACAGTCACAAAGTGAAATTGCACTAGAGAAATGTGGAAAAAAAAACACAGACAATCCAAAAGTCAAACCCCCAGATAGTGTGTGTGTAAGGTTTGGCCAAGTGGTGAAGGACACACATGCAGGGAGGCAGGACTCTACTTCACTCAGTGTGAGATTTATTTACAGTGAACTCAAAAACAGCATCTCAAACTGGTTTTGTGGATGTGTGAAAAATTCTATTCAAAAATATAATACAACAACAAAATAAACTGCCTTCAAAGACAAACCCCTACTAATCCATACAATCAGTTAAGACAATCTATTAGTTCTTTTCTATAGAAACAATATAAACTGGGAAGATTAACAATAAATGTTATTAGGGGACTTAAAGACTTTTTCCTCATAAAATCACAAAACTCCCCTCTATTTCACCCCAGGATATTACAGTCTAAATTCCCTCCTGCTATAAAAGCCTTTCAAACCCCCGACTTCCTGTTTGGTCGTCAGGACCTGTTGATTGGTGGAGTGGAGCACACGTGAAGGGTAAGTGTCACACTGACAATGGTTTTTAGAAGATGTATCTGGTACATTTAACCACACAAATAATCAACAGCAACTCTGTTCTGCCAGCTAGATGGTAAAACTAATAGAATTGGTGTGTGATAACAAGTGTGCACCTATTCTCTGCAGGACACGGACTAACAGCATTACAGTCTCAATAATAATTCTCCCAGCAGTAGATTACAGAGGGGCTGCTCAGCAGATTGGTGAGTGTTTTATTAACATTACATTTTGTGTGCAGTTTACACACATTTACACATCCTGCAGAGCAACTAGAAAAATAAGCCCCAGAGTAACACAGGACCTGCTGTTCAGGCTTCGCTGGACTATAGTTCACTAAAAACAACTGAATAATGAGCAACTACACATGTAGACTTAGAGTCTATAGGCGACCAGTGGTTATAGAAGTACTGATCCACTTTATGCATGAGTCCCAGAACACACACACACACACACACACACACACACACTCTCTCTCTCTCTCTCTCTCTCTCTCTCTCTCACTCTCTCTCTCACTCTCTCTCTCGGTGCTTCTACTACATTCTATTGCTCAGGCAAATCACATAATGAGCCATGAAAAGTTAAAAAAATGAATCACTTGAATAACAGTTTATATGATGTCACTCATGCGCGTGTAGCTAACGTCCAGAGAAATTAAAAACTGCGTCACGTGCTCAGACGTCAGCTCGGCGCCAACAAACACCTGAATCTCATTAGCTGAATTAATAAGATAGTAACCGGAAACGGAACTCTACAACTTCATTTCTCCCACCGTGAAAGCAGGTAAATTGTGAAAAATGTTGTTGAAGTCCGTTTAACACAAACCGTTTTTATTAACAACAATTTAAAATTCAAAAAAAAAAATTCAATTTAAAATTCAAACAGTTTAGTTCAACCAGAGGAAGAAGTCATTTCTATTTCTGCACTGCGAACCTTTGTGCTACGAACTAGCACGAGCTTTTCGGCCTTTACAACTGCGTTAATTTCAGAACAAGAAAAAGTCTGTAAAACCGCGTTATACTGTGTTGAAATTAAACAATGAAACTAGAATTATACTTTGTGCAGGATTAGATTGAGAGGTTATGAGAAATGTCTGAGCAGAAACACGCAAAAATAAAAAATGAGAACCACTCACTAAACCTAAATACTTTCCACACGTATCCTTCTCTTGGGTCAATGCTGGTGAGAAAGTTAGGTTTGTCTGTTTTCTGATCATTTGTGTGCAAAAACTCCCTAACGGTCTCTTCTTTTTCACTAAACATCACTTGTGAACATGGACACGGTAAAATGTGAGTTTGTTAATATGTCGGTTATGATTTTGGAAATTACATACATGTTCCAATAGTCTGATATTGGGAAATATTGATTCGCTTTGATCAACAGGCCATTTTTTTGTTTTACTGAGACTCTAAAAAATGTCCTTCCCCCTGCACCATGGTTTTTGGTTCTTATTGAGGCGGTTAACACCATGTGAGGTGTTGAACGGATTCAACATTATTACAAAGTGCAGTTCTGTCTTTTGTGTGAACGATTAAAATAGCTTCTTGAAACTGACGCTAGATGTCATCCAGTCGCTTATCCTCGGTTTAGTAGCCTGCTGTTTTATTTTATGACAAGTTAGAAATTCTGGTCTCCTGATATTGGTTGGTTGTTGGGTTCAGTAGATTTGTCTGCTTGTTCGTTATATAGTAAACTTACAGAATCATCATCAACAACAGGAAAAGCGGATTTATCAAACGCTCTCTATTCTTTCTTCATCTTCGCGCATATACATCACTGCATTTACTCGTTCTGTGGTTAGATCAAGACTTTAAATACTTTATTTGAAAACACGTGGCAGAAATGCATCGCAGTGAAGACATGAGTAAAAATCCCTCGGAGATGATGTTGTTTTTCGGTTTCGCTGGCCGCGCTCCCTCCCACTCCACTCTGAATATATTCGCTCTGCGCTTTTACGCACGGCTCCAGTGACACTGTGTCGGAGAGCAGGGTGCCATGCAGGACGTCAGGGTGTCGGTGTTTCCCAGTTAAAGGTTCCACCGCTTCTAGAAAATGATCCTGTTAACTGGTCTGCTTTTTATTCTCTGGGGAGAACCGGGTCGGTGTCTAGACGAGGACCGAGGTTTTATTTTTGATGGACGTATTCGCCGCTTTGCTGTGGCCAACGACACGGTTTATGTCGCTATAGAAGAGAGACTGTACCAGCTGAGCCACGACCTATTTCTGGTCCAGAGTCTGACCCTGAGGGGAAGGTTTAAGGACGAGAGCGAGGCAGCGCACTTTTACCGGGTTTCTGAGGGGGAGAAGTGGAACGGAACTTTCAGCATCAACATATTGTTGCCATTTGTTGAGAATCACACTCTGATCAGCTGCGGTGTGAATGACAACGTATGTGGTTACTGTGAGGTTCTGGACCTGAAGAACATCTCTAAACTGATCTACAGTGAAAACGTGCAGGTGGGACCACACAATCACAATAGCTCGTCCGTCGCCTTCTTGGTGAAGCTGAGTTCAGCAGAGACTTGTATTCTGAGTGCGATACAGAAATATGAGGGCGATTCCGCAAAGTGCGGCCCTGGTTACAAGGCTGTGAACCTTCACAATACAAATGACAAACAGAGCGGAGAAATATTTTCTGTCATTGACGGGCAAGCAACGCCGATGACCGAGTGCAAAGGTAATGTGGAGTTTGTGGACGGATTTCAGATAAATTCCATCATATATCTGCTTTCCAACCTGCCATCAGGTCCTAAAAACACAGTCCGTCTCAGTTGGCTGGAAGTCAAAACAAACAAAAAGGACACTTTCAAGTCGCAGCGGTCTGTGGTCCTCCGTGTCTCTGATGGTGAAGGCAGCAGACTCCTGTCCTCCTCGGTGATCCCGGGAGGATCCCCGGGGCTCTGGAGCGGAGTGTTCACTGTGGACGGAGGACAAACCAACACCGAGCTGGTGGTGTTTGACATCAGCCCAGATCTCACCGGAGGGACCGAGACAGACTTCTGCCGACAAGCGATGGTGTTTTTAAATCATTTTTTATTTTTATTTTATTTTTTTTAGATAAACTGTTTTTGTTTATGTTTCCACCCGTTGCCCTGGTGTCACATTTGGTCATTAATGCAATTTGAGCCTGATCACTTCATTATTGTCTGGTGTCAAAGTCACAAAGTAGAAACACAAACAGATTTTACCGCACTGATTACAACATCTGTAGGAACAAAGAAATGTATAATCATATTGTATTCTTCAAACAAATTCAGTTTTAATGAACTTTAAAGCACAGAATTTAAACAAAAGCAAAATAGTAAGGATTTGTATGTATGCGTTTCTAGTTGTCACTGTGCATATGGTAAAACTTCCTCATCACACCTCATATTTAAAACCAGGACAAAATGACAAACTAGTAAAGAATAAAGTTGCTTGGTTTAACTAAACTTGATGATCTACCAGTAGAACCTCATTAACTTTTGAGTGATAAACTATTTCTATATCAAGTACCTGAATACATCATAGAGCTGATCTTCAAGGATGGAAAAATACCTGTTAGACCCACATCTGATGTCCGTATAATTAATGCTTTGGTTTGTGTTTCTTAGTCAAAGACCCTGAAACCAAAGGCAGTTCTCTTCAGACAGAAGCACATGACCTCAGTCCTGACAGTGAGACAGAAGGCCTGGATGGTTTTCTTCATTGGGACAGAAGATGGGCAGCTCATAAAGGTCTGTATAAAAAGTGATGTGTAACTTTTATATTTATTAATTAATATAATTTTTTATAAATAAATTCTAAAATATACTAATGTATCATTATTGGTCAACCACCTGTCAGCAAATAAAATAGTTAATTCAGCTTCACCTTTACTTTTTTTTTTTTATTTTATTTTGTCCTTTTGACTTATCCCTTGAGTTCAGTGTCACCACAGCGGATCATCGTCCGCATGTTGATTTGGCACAGTTTTTATGCTGGATGCCCTTCCTGAAACAACCCTCCCGAATTTTTACCGGGTTTGGACCGGCACTGCTCAGCTGGGGATGGAATTTGGCTGTTAGGGGTCTAGTGTCTTGCCCGGAGACACTTCAACATATAGCCGGGACCGGGTATCAAACCACTGTGGACAACTACTAACAGTGATATTTAACTCTGAGTTTGTAACTACTGTACAATGTTTGCTATAATTACCTTAGTGTTGTTATACGTCATTTTTTTTAGTGGGAAACACGCTTTTACATTTGTATTTTAAGTACAAAGTAATGTGCTTAGTATTTTAACTTGAGTAAAATATCTGAAATGGTACTTGTAGTGGATCATTTCTTTAGGCCTGAGTTTGTGTACTTGTAGCACCTCTCCACATCACATTCAGCTGAGTAGCTGCAAAATGCTCAGTGGCCTTGTCCTCATGACATTATTAAAACCATCATTGTTAATGTTGTGGCTGATCGGGGCTTCTTTATTGGAGATGATCTTCAATGCTGTATTTATTCTGTCCAACTTTACAGTGGACTGGTTATGTAAATTTGCTTTGTTTAAAAATGTTTCATTTCTTTATTTTCTTTCCTGAAGTTATTGCACAGTCTTGCACTATGCTTGGCTGTGAATAACCAACATCCTTTCAAGGTTTCCACTGTAATGTTTCTATTTATCTATCATCCTCTGTCTTCTTTCCAGACAGAAAATAAATAATATTCTGCAGACCCTCCTTATACACACTCACTTATTTTTTAAAGACTATAAAAATCTGGGAACACTTTCAAACTCTCTTCTAGACAAAATAGGCTCCTTCATGCTGCATTTACGTTCACGACCTCTTGAAACTATAGAACTAAATGCCTTGGCTATAAATACATGACTGTAGTGAGCTAGATTGTTTCTAATTTTACAAAAAAGTCACTAAAGCCACTAAGTTTAAATATTTACTGAAGTAGCACCTCAGTCTGTCAGTAATATAACAAAGCTACATTCTTGTTGTCAGCTTGCTGTGGACAAAAACTATCACACCACGTGTCCCAAAGTGCTCTACACTGCAGCCGACGACCAGCGGATGTTTCCCAAAATCCACCTGGATCAAGTGGATCGTAAACATGTGTATGTGGCTTTTGGAAACCAGGTAGGTGCATTGTAGGCTGCATGTATCATATGTCACTTTGGTTTATACAGTGTTATTTATATATGTGCTGCGAGTGTTGCTAAGTGTTGTTTGTTCTAGATGAAGCGAGTACGTGTATCAAAGTGCAGCACGTACACAACTGTGGAGCAGTGTTGGTCTGCACAGGATCCACAGTGTGTCTGGTGCAACTCTAATCAGAGGTCAGGGAAATGTGATCTACACAATCTGCATCATCTGCAGTTGACAACCAAATAGAATATTGATCATAACATTTTTTTTTTTTTTTTATTGTAGTTGTACATTTGAAGATGACTGCAAAGACTCAAACTGGGTTTCTATTCCTGATGATTTCCAACCGAAAATGGTTTCCTACCAACTCGTAAAGAACTCCACTGGCCCGGTACATGTTATATACTAACCAGTAAATGACCTACCTGTCAATCAGATGACTGTCTTATTTATTCATTACTGCAACAAAACATGTCGCTTGTTAATTTACTTTGGACATCTTTGGAAAAAACATAAAAAAATACCGAAAGACTCAGAAAAGGTGAAAAATTATTCACCAGTTTACAAATCAATGTCATCTCATGTTTGACATTATGACATAACAAAACTATTTACTACTAAAATCTTCATGATTAATACTGACATTTATTTAATTAAACCATAACCAGTTGTGTCTGACAGTTATTTCGCATTTAAAAACTCACATCTTCACATTTCTTAGATCAAACTAAACATCCAGACACACCTGACTGTTAGTCAGGTGCCTTCTAAGTTTGCTTGTCAGTTCTCTGGACCTTCCACTGAGCTCTGTAGCAGGAGTGGGATTCCACCACAGTTCCCACAATGCACCTGCATTCTCAGAAATGGCACGCTTCCTGCTGAAGGTCAGTGACATTTGATAAATGTAATAATCCAATGAGTTAAATTTCAGTCAAATAACTCACCAGCCACTTAATCAAGTAAACATATTTAACTGCTCATTTAAACAAATGTCTAATCAGCCAATTACATGGCAACAATTCAGTGCAATTGGACATCTTGACATGGTAAAGACAATTTTCTGAGGTTCTACCTGAGCATCAGAATGGGGAGGAAAAGTGATTTTAAGTGACTCTGAACGTGACTTTGTTGTTGTCAGACTGGCTGCTCTGACTCTTTCAGAAACTGCTGTTTTACAGGGAGTTTCATACTCAACCATCTCTAGAATTTACAGAGACTGGTCTGAAAAAGAGAAATTATCCAGTGAGCTGCAGTTCTTTGGTTGAAAATGCCTTGTTGATGTCAGAGGAGAATTGTCACACTGGTTGGAGCTGATAAAGGCAACAACAGTAACTTAAAAAACAAAACACTGGATAAAACTGAGGTTTGCCAAAGATTATCTTTGAGGGCAAAGATTTGAAAAATGTTGCCTGGTCTGATGAGTTCTCTTATGACATATGACCGGGAGTTTCATTGTTTGCTATAAACAACATGAAAGCACAGGTCCATCCTGCCTTTATCTGCTGCTGGTGATTTAGGGATGTGGGATATATTTTACATCACAGGATATTTAGTAACAATTGAGCAATGTTTAAATGCCACAACCTACCTGAAGGTTATTACTGACCGTGTCATCCTTTCATATCCACAATGTACCCATCTTCTTATGGCTACATTATCCAGAAGGATAACGTACAATTTCCCAACCCTAAAATCATCTCAAAGTGTTTCTTTTTCTTTTTTTATTTACATCACATTGACTTTGAATGTAGTCAGATGTCCTACACTGTCACCAGATCTATATCCAATAGAGATTCTTAGTAGAACAGGAGATTTACATCATGGATGTCTCTTTGTCTGTGTGACTATGTGATGCTATCATGTCTATTTGGACCCAATCTCTAAGAAAAGTTTCCAGTACTTTGTGGAATCTGTGCCACAAAGAATTAAGCCATTTCTGAAGGCAAAAGGGGGTCTAATCTGGTACTATCAAGGTGTACTTAATAAAGTGGCCAGTGAGTACTGCAATAAATCAGTGGTTTTATTTACAACTTTGGCCAGAACAGAGAAAACACTGAGAGAGACTGATGAAAGTTTCTTTACCACTTGAATAATCTGTGTCATCTCTCATATTGTGATAGAGCATAAAAACATGTACTACTGAAAACTCTGAGAAATACTCTGACATTTTTTTAACAGGTCTGCATGTCACAGTTGAGATTAGACTATGGAAGGTGAATTTAACAGAGAAACTGAAGATAACCAGCTGCTCTGACATCAGGGGATCTCCAAGCTCTGTCTTGTGAGTCCATTAAAATGTTAAAGAAATCACCTGCTGTAACAGTGTCTCTACTTTAAATAGTAGAAAATTAACTTTTTGGAAGAAAACCTTTTATTCCTGAAAAGTAACAGAGGGTTTGCTTTATAACCAGAATGTTGTGATGTTCTGGTGATAAAATTGTTTTGGTCTTTGTATTGTCAGGTCACTGTGATCCACATTTCTAGTGTTGTAATGGTGATGATCTCAGCACCAGTATGTGATAGTTGTTTTGTCTTCAGGTGTCAACGCTGTATCAATTCTGGATGTGGATGGAGTAACAGTGGTTGTTCCTGGGCAAATGAAGGAGTGAGCAATGTAGGCTCATTATGCATGAATATCTTATGTAATCTACACACATTGTCCAGTCACAGGCCCTTTTTCACTACACATAGATCCCCCCCTGAAATTTCTTATTTCAAGGCTTGTAAGTTTATTTTATTTAAAAAGAACAAGGTAAGTTTAACAATTTAGAGATGACCAATCTAACAATTTAATCAATATGTTAGTTGTATTCAAATTATTAGTAATTTTATTTAGAATCAACCCCAACAGAGTCACAATGCTTCAACTGGTGTGTCACTGTGCTCAGGTGTTAGACAAAGAAACCAAAACCAGTTATTTTTGGATACATTGGGCCAATATTACCTCAACATGTCTTCTGCTATGGCCTTGTGAACTTACTGTAACTATAAAAAGCTAAAGGTTTTTCTGCTCAGCAAGCAGCAGCTGCTGTACACAGATCCACAATTTCACAGTGAAACAAAGAAACTTTGTGCAGGATGAGTCCAGAAACATTTTCTATATGACAGTATAAATGATATTAGTAGAAAGATTGTTTTTGTTTGTTGTTTATGTGTGTAAAATCTTCAGTGGGACAGACAGAGATTGTCCTAGAGAGATCACCTCCAAAATCTGTCCACCCCAGGTCCCACCCTCTTCCATAGTTTTTTTTTATTTATTTTTTTTGTGTTGGGGGGGGCAGATTATTCCTGCAAAGGATGGATTTTTAACTGTTTAGCCGTTTCTTGCTTTATGACAATTTGATAGATAAGTTATATATTTGACATTTCTGACACTGAACACACACTTAAACACAGTCTTAACCTATTAATTTACTGTTTACTATGTCCAAAATGTTTTAAATTGAGTTTAAAACATTTTGAATCACTTTCCAAATGTGCCACCAGAAGTTTCTACATCCACCCTGCTCAGCTTCCTGAGCCACAATTTTCTGGTGCCACCACTGTGTGAGACATTTCAGTTTGGAGTAGTTCAGACCTCTGACTATCAAAATGTTTTTTTTTTTTAATGCACACAATAAACAAAAAACTAAAACAGTATTATACTCATTAGAACATACTTTCTTTTTTCCATCTGCTGAATATTATGGAAACTTGCTAAATCTCTTCCACTTCTTCCTGCTACAGGCTGATGTTTGTCAAACGATGGAGTCAGGGATGAATTTTTCTGTGAGTCTGAATATCAAACCTCTATTCCTGACACACTGCATTCATACATCAGTAGAAAGTTTTGTAGTAAAAGTTAAAGTTTTTTGTGTGTTTCACTGTCAGAGGCCAGAGATTTCTTCCATCTCTCCCAGTGTTGTGTCTGTCTATGGCAGGAACCACGCAGTTTTATCAGGTCACAATCTTAGTAATGTGACCAAAGTGAGGATCCAGATGGACAAGACCTGTTCTACACAGGAGTGAGTCTGTAATAAATTAAATATGAAAAAGAGCACTGAATTTTTATTAAGTTAAGAATGTGTAATAGTTTAATGCTCTGAAGACGTAATCTGTGTCTCACCTCCATATAAAAAGAGACTATGGTTTACACATGCTCACACACAGACTTCAGTGTGGTTTTATGGCTTAATTTACCATCTTCTGGCTCCACACAGCAGAAACGTTTACTGTCAGTGAAGCAGCTGCTGATTTGTGAGCTCTGAGTTTTTAGGTTTATGAAAGAATTAAAGTTGAGATGTGAGGTATTGCCTTATAAAGTATTGTTGCTGTATGATGTCACATACTAACTTACCTCCAAGTCTCAGTGAGGTTAAGACGTTTCTCTTTCTCTCTGTCATCCTCTGTCAGGTCTCCTGTGTGGAACAATACAGGTGTGAGTCTGACGTTCCACATCCCCAGTTCAAATATCAAAAGCCTAGTCAAAGTTTGTGTTCTCCTCCCAGATGACAGTTGTCATGGCAACAGTAAAATCACCTACCATTCATCACCATCCTGCACAAAACTTGAACCAAGCAGCACCTGGTCCAGGTATGTCTGGTCTGTTTCTCTAAATCCAATTTCTCATTTACTGAACATCAAAGACTGCTGATGTACAATGAGAGGAAGAAAAGTGTCTTTGAATTTAGCATTTTGGTGAAAGTAACCAAGTTGATATTTATTCTTGGTGTTTTAGGTGCAAAACATGTAACAGGTTCAGTGCAAAGGGAGGAGCTTCAATGATTCTGTTAGCAAAAGAGTGTAGTGTTCTTTAGAGAGTCAAAAACAAATTAAAAGTAAAATATGCATTATGTACATAAAGTTATTGTGACTTATTTAAACTGGACATGTGATGTGATACTTTGAACGGTGACAACTACTGACAAGAGCTGCAAAAACACAGCAAGGTTTAGGAAGTTACCCTCAGTTTGTTGTCTGTAACTTGAATTCTGCTCTGCGGTTAATCTACAACACTCATAGTGGCTCATGACCACTTCCTTTTATAGCTGCAACAACTGCTATTTTTGGTCTCAGTCATGATGGTTAAGATGTGTTTGACTCCTGCAGCACTCAAAACACACTTAATCCCATAGACACTAGTTTATCATTATGTGTATTACTAAAGAGGAGAAAGGAAATAGTGAGTGTAACATGATGGTTTGTGTCTTAACATTTTCAGTGTTTTTGTTCGGTATAATCATATCAAATACTGCAGTGAACATTACAGCAGAGTTTGCTATTTGTTATGTTTATTTTGCTCAGATGCTGACCCACTGGATTTAGGAGTTTTCTACCACACACACACACACACACACACACACACACACACACACACACACACACACACACACACACACACACACACACACACACACAGACACTGAGACACACACAGACACTGAGACACACACAGACACTGAGACACACACAGACACTGAGACACGCATACAAATAGTTGTACAATGTAGAAAGAGTGAAAGTAGATGGTAATAGACTAATCTGGGAGATTTGAGAATTTTCATACATAAGCCCTTTATAAAATCCACAAGTGGAATTCAGAAATGTGACATCTTAAGAAAATGCTTTCTCTGGTGTCCAATCTGTAACTTCTTGTTCTGATTGTCTGCTGCTCTGTGTCCTGCAGTGGGAAGAGGAATATCACACTGACCGGATCCCACCTGGAGTTTGTGGAAGGGGTCATACACAGCCACACCCCACAGGAAGTCACATATCCCAGAAACAGCATCTTTCAGGTCTGTGTTCAAGCTTGTGATTATGTAACATGAATTATATCAATATAAACTGCATTACTGCACATCGTCACATTACAACACATATTAAATTAAAATGTTAAAGAATGAAGATTTCACGTAATCATATGGCAATTATAATTTAACATTAGTTAACATATTTGTGCCATGTTATATTTCTACTTACTTACTTGAGCCTTTTAATTATCCATTTTGTCTCAGTACACCATCTAATGTCATGTTATATTCATAAACCGATTACATTTGTATTATTGCATTGTATTAGCAGTTTTTATTTTATTGTCAGTGTCATGTTGTTTCATAGTAATTTATCTCACAGGAGCATAGCTTACCATCAGAAAATCTTTATCACAACACCCATGCCATGCTTAAAATACTTTGTTATATCATAACAAAATGTTTCTTTAATTTGCTGCAGGAGCTAACATATGAAACACCTGCAGCTGGAATCACTGAGGGAACTTTTACCAGCTCTGTTTCTCTGAAAGTAGCCAATAAGACTGTGGTTTGTTCCACAAGCTTCACCTACTACCCAGACCCTGAGTTCATCAGCTTTACATCCACAATGACAGGAAACAATGTGCGCATCACCTTACAGGTAATGCATATACGTATATATATTCACTTTTTTTTTTCTTTTAATATCAAATGAGCAGACATGAATACATAGGTCAGCAGGTGATTCTGGTGTCATTTCAGAAAAAGGCAGACAAACTGGAGATGACAAAAGAAGAGCTGTTAGTGTGGGGCCTTCAGGATGAAAAGCAGTACCCCTGCCTCATGCGGGAGAAAGGAACCAGTAATGAGACAGAGTTTTTTGTCTGTGAAATTCAGAGCACATCTGATACTGAATTTCAGCATTTAATGGTAAATCTGTCATTCAAACTGCCCAAGCTACAACATGGAAACACAATTTATTGTAATTCTGTTCAGGAATAATGTGGATCAAGATTGAACCAAGTTACAGTTTAGCTCTGTATTTAGAACTATTTTAAGTTTCAAGGTAATTGACAAACGTGCTGATTATAAATGTGTAATGTATAATATTTTTAGCATTGTTGTCTCCTTTGTTTTCCAGATACAGTTTGGTAACAAGACAGTGAGGCTGGGCCATCCATCTTTATTACACCAGGTCCTACTGATACTGCGTATACTGCTGATACTTTGTGTTCCTATAGGTAAGTACACCAATTAGATTTGACAGAGATTTTGTATCTGTGCAGTCTGTTCAACATCAGCTGTTTCTATGAAAATTTGAGGCAGAATTAATGTTTTTGTATTTTTCTATGGATTCTGTGTAATTCTGTACAAGTATGTAAATGACATGTTGCGTAATAATTTTCTATTGCTTTCAATAGAATATATACATGTAATTATAGTGTAAATACTGTTAGAAAGTTTTCAACACTATGGATAAAATCCTATTTGACTGTTTGGTCTGAATGTTTAACTGTCTGTCTTTCAGTGTTGGTGATGATCTGTCGATGGCTAAAGAAGCTCACGGCTGAGACGAACAAGATCTGACATGACACAACAGTCATTTTTGTCTTTTGATGACAATCCACTTAATCTCAGGTCTAGTTGTACATTGTACACGTTTCAGTACATGATGAAATGGATCCTCTCCCTAAATAAGAATTGATTTTGTCACAGGTGAATATTGACAGGCTCGTTCTTTCCCCCTTTTCAGTCGTCATCTTAAGCTAATATAATAACTTGCTAACTCTAGTTTTACCACACACAAATGCAAAAGGTTTTGATCTTCTCTCTTCCAGAAAGAGAAAAAACTCTGTCAGCCTATTAGATTTAAAATTGTTTTGTTTTTTTTAACAAGTGTATTGCACTGCCAATATGTAGATGCGTCGCTATTGTGAAAGGACATAAATGTTAAGCTTGTTAGTATGTTATTTTGTATTTTTTGTAATTTGTGGTCAACAGGCCAGTCTGACCCTAAACACCACAGTTTAGAACTGCTGGATATAATACAAGCTGCTCACATTTAATGGGACCCTCAGGAAGTGATCAAATATTTGTTATATGAATTATATAAAATAAATGACACTCACATGCTTAAATTAGAATTTGAATAGGTTTGAATCAGTGACATTTGTTGATTTTGCTAAAACAGGCTCACGGCTGAGGTGAACAACCTCTGACTGTTATTTGCTCCTTTACAATGTACATAAAACCACATTTTTATTCTCATCTTTGGTCTCCATTTTATAAGGGGATACATTTTACTAAACATATTGATATTCTTTTTATTATTGATGTTTAGATGTCTATATCCTTGATAAGGTGCAGAATGTCTATTAAAGGTCCAGGATCAAGACTCTACCAGAGGCCCCCAGGGGCCATGGTCATCAACATAAACCACTATATCAGACATAGGCCAGCACAAAGAAAGAAATGTGCACGATGCAGCAAGAAACACTGAACCTGTGGCTGCAATGGGGAAAGTATATACATATTTACAAAAAGAGTCTGTCAGACAATCATAACTCTGATTTTAAATATTTACGGTATATTCTGCACCTTATCAAGGATATAGACATCTGGGGGATTATTATTTTAAATATTTACGGTATATAGTTTGGGCATCACGGTCATAGTTTCAGTGGTTTTGGTGCTCATTTATTTCTCTGTGCTGCCTGTCAGTCAAGTTCATACTGTCATATAGTGAAGAAACTCTTTGTAACTAAAGCAAACTGTAAAACTGACTGGTTCTCATAAACATTCAGTATTTGATTCTCCAGGGTATTTTCTCCAGTATTATCGTGTTTCACAGCTCACCACAATCAAACAAGTAACAGTTATGCTCCTATATTTTGTTTAAATGTGTTAAAATCATCACTTTCGTGAACAGTGACTCTCTGTAGTGAATTACACAGTAACTAGGCCTACAGAAGTCATACTTCAGCACCACTGAACCAAAAGTGACTCTCAAAGGGGCTAAAAATTGACATCTGACAATGAAACCAAAGGAAAATAATTTAGAAACCTAGTGATGATTGCACTGAGGTCTTGATAAGAAATTTAACAGTTGTGGTTTTATAGATTTGACGCTCTGATCTAGTGCCACCATTTACATCTAAAAACCAGAGCTTTTTCAAAAAAATGGCCAGTTGCCAATTTTGACCTATACACTCAATAAAACTTTTCACCAATTTAAAGTTAATTATGATTAATAATCAAATATTTCCACCTGTCAGGTACAAATTCCTGAAATATCATCGTCTGTAATAGGCTTACTCAAGAATACCATGCATTGGTTTGATGGTGGCCTCTACTGTCATTTACCATAGTTGGTTGACGTCTAAGGTCAGCAGAACTGTCTCCCGTTGGAAACGAGTCACTTTGACCTAGTTGTTTCTGGAAGATGTCAAAGATGAAAAGTTGTTTTATTGACTGTCTCAGCTCTTGGGTTTAACAGATGAGGACTTGACAAAAGTTCAGTTCTTGTTCAGCTAAAATGTGGGGGGCTCTGCTTTATATATAGTATAAATAAATATAGTAAAATCAAACCTTTCAGCAAAAGCAGTTCAGCTTTTTTTGCTTGGGAAATTCTTTCAGCGCAGAAGCATTAACAGTGCATTTTCTTTTCGCAAATGCTTTTTCTAGTTGTATGTATTCATGTATTTATTTCATTTCATTAATTAATTTTCATTGTTGAGAACAAAATAAACTAAGAAAAAAAGAAACAAAAAGCATTTCAAGGTTAATTAACTAAAAGATAAACAGATGCTCCCGAGCTATAATTACAACTCAACTTCCAAAAGTACATATATTAAAAATATATAGTAATTGATTATACCTTAAGCTGGCTCTAACCCTTTAGGGTATTTTAATTAGTCACTTCAAAAAGTTCAGTGAAACATTCTCAAATACCTATAATCAAAATACATCCTTTTTCTTTTACTTGCCAACATCATTTGTACAGTAAATAACAGATAAAAGTGTAGAAACAACAAGTTGTGTTTGCTGAACACCACTTTTGTTTTGTTTTGCTTTAGATTTAAATCTACATCTATTAATCTTAAATTTACAGTATATAAACCACAGTATTTGTGTCAACTGTAACTAACTCAACATGAGTGTTTTTAGCCTTCAGAAATGACTTCAAGCAGGTGTTGAGTCCTGGAGGAATTGCATTGGTAAATAATGTATTTTTAAACATGTTTTAACATATTGTGTTATGTGAAATTGTCATCAGTAGTTTGTAGAATGCAAAAAAATTATAAAAAATATACAATACAATAATATACAGTTTTATTGTACAGTGTGTTGCAGAGTGACTTGTTTCTTAGTGACTTGTTTGTTCCACTAAATGGTGCAGTTGTAATTTTCTATATTTTCAACGCTCAAGTAGTCAGTCATTGGATGTTTTGTACTCACAAATTGTAAACTTAATACCAAACGAACCCTGAATTAACCTGAACAGCTTCCTCATTGTCACTGAGACAGTGATGTCAGTGTTAAACATGCAATATGAGTTGGGCTTATTATGGTAAATGTAATTAATAGATTGACGAGACAGATCACAGTTACACTGTGGATAAAATGTACAGTAGGAGATGAGTTTTCTCCATGTGCTGACAACTCTGAGCACACATGACAACACACACGCTGTGGCCGATGGTGTGAAAACCAGTTTATTAGAGATAAAGAACGGATGTGGCAAAAATGATAAATATTAAATGATCCATCCAAAGAAACACTGGTCAGTAAGTCCATGGCTCTTTGTCCTACACATGGAAACATAGTTTGTTACTAAAAAAAACTTGTACTTTACTTTTGGTATTTTACAGAGACGAGTGCAATCACCACCACACTCATCTCAAATGATGAGACCTGAAGGGAGTTTCCTACTCTTGCTCCATGCAGGAGTATATGTATGAGAATAAAATAAAAATAAAATATAAGGTTAAAAATGTACAAATTTACAGTTAAATAACCAGTATTATTATGAATCAGAGTATCTGATTTTAGAGGGAGGAGTTATAAGGATTGATGGCCAATGGAAGGAATGACTTCCTGTGGCGCTCAGTATTGCAGTTTGGTAGTATGAGCCTTGTACTGCTAGTGCTCCTATGCATCACCAGCATGTCATGCAGAGGATGGGAACCTTCTCTATTATCTGTTTCAGCTTAGACAGCATCTTTCTGCTTGGCACTGCTGTTAAAGTGTCCAGCTCCAACCCCACAGCGTAACTTATAATCAGTTTACTGAGTCTATTGGTGTCTACAGCTCTCAGTCCACTGCCCCAGCACACACCAGCTAACAGAATCGTACTGGCAACCACAGACTCATAAGACATCCTGAGCATGGTTTGACAGATGTTAAAGGACCTAAGCCTCCTCAGAAAATAGAGGCAGCTCTGACCCTTCTTGTGGAGGGCTTCAGTGTTCTTACCCCATTCCAGTTTAGTTTGTCAACAAACACTCCCAGGCAAACTGGAGCCACCAGTGCCTTGGCCCTCCCCTTTGATCCACAACCAGTTCCTTTGTCTTTGCCCCATTGAGCTGCAGATGGTTCTGCTCACACCATGTGACAAAGTTATCAAGCACAGCCCCGTGTTCAGGCTAGTCACCCCTACTGACACATCCAACTATAGCAGAGTCATCAGGAACCTTTGAAGGTGGCACAACTCTGTCCATTCGCTTAACGGGGAATCAATTATCTATAATTCTACTCATTGACGGCTCACTGAATGAGCCCAGTGGGCACAGGCAGAGGAGCCTGAGGGGTCAGGGGGTCCATGGGCCAGAACCTCTGTAGTTACTGGTTATATTTCTTGTTTAAAGTTGAAAGACATAAAATGACTGGAAAAAATAATTTGACTTTGATACTGAGATACCCACATCAGTCATATTTAAGTCTGTTACACCAGTGGAAGTTTGTATTATAAGTCTGAAAACTTTGCATTAGCAGGTAAATTTTTTTTTTGAGATGTCAAATTTGACATTTGACCCCACAGGCATTTGAAACAAGTACAAAAAACACTTACATAGTGAAATTGCACTAGAAAAAATATGAAAAAAAACACAGATAATCCAAAATTCAAACCCCCAGATAGTGTGTGTGTAAGGTTTGGCCAAGTGGTGGAGGACACACATGCAGCGAGGCAGGATTTTACTTCACTCAGTGTGAGATTTATTTACAGTGAACTCAAAAACAGCATCTCAAACTGGTTTTGTGGATGTGTGAAAAATTGTATTCAAAAATATAAAACAACAACAAAATAAACTTCCTTCAAAGACAAACCCCTACTAATCCATACAATCAGTTAAGACAATCTATTAGTTATTTTCTATAGAAACAATATAAACTGGGAAGGCTATACAATAAATGTTATTAGGGGACTTTTAAAACTTTTTCTCATTAAATCACAAAACTCCCCTCTATTTCACCCCAGGATATTACAGTCTAAATTCCCCCCTGGTATAAAAGCCTTTCAAACCCCCAACTTCCTGTTTGGTCGTCAGGACCTGTTGATTGGTGGAGTGGAGCACACGTGAAGGGTAAGTGTCACACTGACAATGGTTTTTAGAAGATGTATCTGGTACATTTAACCACACAAATAATCAACAGCAACTCTGTTCTGCCAGCTAGATGGTAAAACTAATAGAATTGGTGTGTGATAACAAGTGTGCACCTATTCTCTGCAGGACACGGACTAACAGCATGACAGTCTCAATAATAATTCTCCCAGCAGTAGATTACAGAGGGGCTGCTCAGCAGATTGGTGAGTGTTTTATTAACATTACATTTTGTGTGCAGTTTACACACATTTACACATCCTGCAGAGCAACTAGAAAAATAAGCCCCAGAGTAACACAGGACCTGCTGTTCAGGCTTCGCTGGACTATAGTTCACTAAAAACAACTGAATAATGAGCAACTACACATGTAGACTTAGAGTCTATAGGCGACCAGTGGTTATAGAAGTACTGATCCACTTTATGCATGAGTCCCAGAACACACACACTCTCTCTCTCTCTCTCTCTCTCTCTCTCACACTCTCTCTCTCTCTCTCTCTCACACACTCTCTCTCTCTCTCTCACTTTCACTCTCACACTCTCACTCTCTCTGTCTTTCACACATAGATGATTTGACAATATAACACATTTAAGGTCAGAATTTAAATAAACCAGCAATGGTGAAAGTTTAACAAAATCTATTTAGTCACGTACGATACTTTAGTGCAGTACTTAAATACTAAATGTATTAAGTATTTCTGAAGAAAGGAAGCGGTGCTTCTACTACATTCTATTGCTCAGGCAAATCACATAATGAGCCATGAAAAGTTAAAAAAATGAATCACTTGAATAACAGTTTATATGATGTCACTCATGCGCGTGTAGCTAACGTCCAGAGAAATTACAAACTGCGTCACGTGATCAGACGTCAGCTCGGCGCCAACAAACACCTGAATCTCATTAGCTGAATTAATAAAATAGTAACCGGAAACGGAACTCTACAACTTCATTTCTCCCGCCGTGAAAGCAGGTAAATTGTGAAAAATGTTGTTGAAGTCCGTTTAACACAAACCGTTTTTTATTTCCAACAATTTAGAATTCAAACAGTTTAGTTCAACCAGAGGAAGAAGTCATTTCTATTTCTGCACTGCGAACCTTTGTGCTACGAACTAGCACGAGCTTTTCGGCCTTTAGCATTGCGTTAATTTCAGAACAAGAAAAAGTCTGTAAAACCGCGTTAAACTGTGTTGAAATAAAACAATGAAACTAGAATTATACTTTGTGCAGGATTAGACTGAGAGGTTATGAGAAATGTCTGAGCAGAAACACGCAAAAATAAAAAATGAGAACCTCTCACTAAACCTAAATACTTTCCACATGTATCCTTCTTCTGGGTCAATGCTGGTGAGAAAGTTAGTTTGTCTGGTTTATGATCATTTGTGTGCAAAAGCTCCAAAACGATCTTTTTTTAATTTTAGATATTTTGTGTCACGCAGTCACTAAACATCACTTGTAAACATGGACACGGTAAAATGTGAGTTTAATATGTCGGTTATGAGTTTGGAAATTACATACATGTTCCAATAGTCTGATATTGGGAAATATTGATTCGCTTTGATAAACAGGCCATTTTTTTGTTTTACTGAGACTCTTAAAAAATGTCCTTCCTCCTGCACCACGGCTTTTGGTTCTTATTGAGGCGGTTATCACCATGTGAGGTGTTGAACGGATTCAACATTATTACAAAGTGCAGTTCTGTCTTTTGTGTGAACGATTAAAATAGCTTCTTGAAACTGACGCTAGATGTTATCCTCGCTTTAGTAGCCTGCTGTTATTGGATATTGGTTGTTTGTTGGGTTCAGTAGATTTATTGTCTGCTTGTTCGTTATATAGTAAACTTACAGAATCATCATCAACAACAGGAAAAGCGGATTTATCAAACGCTCTCTATTCTTTTTTTCATCTTCGCGCATATACATCACTGCATTTACTCGTTCTGTGGTTAGATCAAGACTTTAAAGACTTTATTTGAAAAAACGTGGCACAAATGCATCGCAGTGAAGACATTATGAGTAAAAGTTCCTCGGAGATGATAACGTTGCCTGTTGTTTTTCGGTTTCGCTGGCCGCGCTCCCTCCCACTCCTCTTTGAATATATTCGCTCTGCGCTTTTACGCACGGCTCCAGTGACACTGTGTCGGAGAGCAGGGTGTCATGCAGGACGTCAGGGTGTCGGTGTTTCCCAGTTAACGGTTCCACCGCTTCTAGAAAATGATCCTGTTAACTGGTCTGCTTTTTATTCTCTGGGGAGAACCGGGTCGGTGTCTAGACGAGGACCGAGGTTTTATTTTTGATGGAGGTATCCGCCGCTTCGCCGTGGCCAACGACACGGTTTACGTTGCTACAGAGGAGAAACTGTACCAGCTGAGCCACGACCTGACTCTGGTCCAGATTCTGACCCTGAGGGGAAGGGTTAAGGACGACAGCGAGGCAGCGCACTTTTACCGGGTTTCTGAGGGGGAGAAGTGGAACGGAACTTTCAGCATCAACATATTGTTGCCATTTGTTGAGAATCACACTCTGATCAGCTGCGGTGTAACTGACAATGTATGTGGTTACTGTGAGGTTCTGGACCTGACGAACATCTCTAAACTGATCTACAGTGAAAACGTGCAGGTGGGACCACACAATCACAATAGCTCGTCCGTCGCATTCTTGGTGAAGCTGAAGACTAGACCCGAGACTTATATTCTGAGTGCGATACAGAAATATGAAGGCGATTCCGCAAAGTGCGGCCCTGGTTACAACGCTGTGAACCTTCACAATACAAATGACAAACAGAGCGGAGAAATATTTTCTGTCATTGACGGGCAAGCAACGCCGATGACCGAGTGCAAAGGTAATGTGGAGTTTGTGGACGGATTTCAGATAAATTCCATCATATATCTGCTTTCCAACCTGCCGTCAGGTCCTAAAAACACAGTCCGTCTCAGTTGGCTGGAAGGCAAAACAAACAAAAAGGACACTTTCAAGTCGCAGCGGTCTGTGGTCCTCCGTGTCTCTGATGGTGAAGGCAGCAGACTCCTGTCCTCCTCGGTGATCCCGGGAGGATCTCCGGGGCTCTGGAGCGGAGTGTTCACCGTGGACGGAGGACAAACCAACACCGAGCTGGTGGTGTTTGACATCAGCCCAGATCTCACCGGAGGGACCGAGACAGACTTCTGCCGACTAGCGACGGTGTTTTTTAATTATTTTTATTATATTCATTTTTTCATCTTTGTTCTTTTAGCCTATGTTTTTTATATGTTCTTAGAGAAACTGTTCCACTAGGGTCACATTTTGTCGTCAATGCAAGTTGAACCAGATCACTTCATTATTGTCTGTTGTCATAGTCACAATGTTAAATGTTGAGATTCAATGTGTTAAATGTCGCAAAGATTTACCACCATTAAAAAATTAGGATGGAAAAAAAAAATTAATGAAATGAAAAAGACATTGCTATAATCCATATTCTACAAATATGATAAAATTCCACTTTTAGTTACTGCAGATTTTAGTTTTTCAGAAAATAGTTCTTCATAAATACTCAGGCATGTGTTTATCATTCATGAATACATATTTTAAACTTGTTCAGTTTACTCTAGCCTCACTTAATGAACTTTATATGGGTCAATATCACCAGAGAGTGCCTTTCAACCCTCACAATACTCAAATATTTGGATTTTAATTTACGCTTCACTTTATGTTATGTCATAAATAGTGGACACTCAAGTATATAAGAAATATATTATCTGAGCTCCCACACATTTTTTTTTATAATTTTGGGCCATTTTTCAGAGCATAAACATACAATATGTCCATCCTGTCATGGATAGATAGATAGATAGATAGATAGAGAGATATATATATATATATATATATATATATATATATATATATATATATATATATATATATATATATATATATATATATATATATATATATATATATATATATATATATATATATATATATATATGTGTGTGTATATATATATATATATATATATGTGTGTGTGTGTGTATATATATATATATGTGTGTGTGTATATATATATGTGTATATATATGTGTATATATGTATATATGTATATATATATATGTGTATATATGTATATATGTATGTGTATATATGTATATATATATATATGTGTATATATGTATATATGTATATATATATGTATATATATATATATATATATATATGTATGTATGTATGTGTATATATGTATATGTTAAATAAATTTTCATTGCAATATTAAGATGCAAATGATAATTTCTGAAAAGTATGATGTCCCTTTCCAGGGTTATTTGTTTGCTTTTAAATTATAAATGCATAAAAGATTTTACGTAAAACATGTGTTTTTAAAGAAACTCATAATTTGCACATGTATTTTCTTATTTGGAGAAAAAAAATTGTATTTGGACGCAGTTTTTTGTTTGCATGTTATTGCCCCTACACCTAGCTATTGAACACACTGGATTAAATAGGTATGATTGAATTATTATTTTAAATAATATTTTAAAATACCAAGATGACAGGGTGGACAAGCACACGACGGGGTGGAAAACATAAAGCAGAACACAAATAGCATGACAAAATATGGCAATGAAACATTTATTCAACTTAAGAAAACAAATAAAAAAATGTAATTCTCAATCACATTGATATAACCAAACATATAGAACGACTTCTCTGGTTGAGATGAAACAGGGAGGGAGTTAAAAAAAACCTGGTGTCATACGGCTGACTTCATCACGGAGATAAAAAGACCTAACTTTCCTCTCAATTTCCAGAGCTGCACTACTTTCATTTCCCTTCACGGTTTTACAAAGATCCACACTGAGGGTTGCATTTCTTTTTTTTTTTTTGGAGTAGCCAAATGCCATTTGTGTGTACTTCTGGAGTTTGTACTTCTTTAAAATACTTCCAGAGGTCACCCTGGCAATCAGTTTTCTTTCTCTCTCAGTTTTTGCGTTTCTGTATTTTTGCCTGATGTTCTCAACCAGTGTGGTGTGAAATAGCAGGGCTCTCGTAATGGGTGACCCAACTTTTTGGCCTCTTACCAATTCCCTGACTTTTGAGTGAGGAGACAATGATGGTTCTTATCTCTTCATCCTCTGGTACCTTTTTGAATTACAAAACATTATCTACAGCAGATGTTTTCTATAAAATGTAATCTAACATTTCTATAAATTACAATATTAACTACAAATAAATGCTATGTCCACCGTATCGAGTCTTAGGGGCCGGCAGGGTGGACATTTGGAACAACGACAGGGGGACATTTTGAGCTTCAATTAGCATATTATCTTACAACAAACTGTGATTAGCTAAATAGTTAGTCTGGTTGTTGAAGAGAATTTGGTATATTTAAACTTACATATTTTGAAAATATTCTATTTTACTCACTTCCGGTATATTTTATGCCGGCAGGGTGGACAAGCTTTGGCAAACCAAGTAAGCAAACTCATATGAATAAAATTTGTCATTTGGAAAGTCAGCAGCTTATTCACCTCAGCAGTAGAAATTCCCGCCACTGAAGAGATAAAAAAATCTGTTGTTCTGATTTTCTGCCCCTTTGCAGATTCAGCAATAAGGCAGGGTGGACAACCATTCAAGGGACATGGACAAACTGTTCTTTTTTTATTAAATAAAAATATTTTTATTACAAAATGATCCATACACTCAATTTGAGTAATATCTTATTTAACAAAATATTAATAGGAAATGATTTTTTTTTATGATTTGAGTATTTTATTCTCATTCAAATTTAATGAGCAGTGCCTGGGACATAGCAAAATAACATATATCCTCTTATACAAAACAAAAAAATATCTTGAAAATGTATCTAAAGAGCCAAGTAATGCTTCTTATATGAATAAAAAAAAACACACCCTTTTATGGTAATTTGTATGTTAAGTTATCATGGCAAATGAGTTATTTATGTTCAGGACACCAAAAGGCACCCTACAGTGATATTGACCCATATTATTATACTTACATAACTTTATATTTAAAGCCAGGACAAAATGACAAACCAGTAAAGAATAAAGTTGCTTGGTTTAACTCAACTTGATGATCTACCATTAGAACCTCATTAACTTGATAGTGATAAACTATTTCTATATCAAGTACCTGAATACATCATAGAGCTGATCTTCAAGGATGGAAAAATACCTGTTAGACCCACATCTGATGTCCGTGTAATTAATGCTTTGGTTTGTGTTTCTTAGTCAAAGACCCTGAAACCAAAGGCAGTTCTCTTCAGACAGAAGCAGATGACCTCAGTCCTGACAGTGAGACAGAAGGCCTGGATGGTTTTCTTCATTGGGACAGGAGATGGGCAGCTCATAAAGGTTTGTATAAAAAGTGATGTGTAGCTTTTATCATTATCAATTAATATAATTTTTTATAAAAATATTTTAAAATATACTGATGTATCATTATTGGTCAACCACCTCCCTTTCGGTTTATCACCTGAGTTCAGTGTCACCACAGCGGATCATTGTCCACATGTTGATTTGGCACAGTTTTTATGCTGGATGCCCTTCCTGAAACAACCCTCCCCAATGTTTACCGGGCTTGGCCCGGCACTGCACAGCTGGGGATGGGAATGGGCTTTTAGGATTTCAGTGTCTTGCCCACTAGAAACTTCGGCCGGGAATCGAACCACTGGGGACAACTACTAACAGTGATATTTAACTGTTTGTAACTACTGTACAATGTTTTCCATATTTACCTTAATTAGTGTTGTTATACGTCGTTTTTTTTAGTGGGAAACACACTTTTACATTTGTATTTTAAGTACAAAGTAATGTGCTTAGTATTTTAACTTGAGTAAAATATCTGAAATGGTACTTGTAGTGGGTCATTTCTTTAGGCCTGAGTTTGTGTACTTGTAGCACCTCTCCACATCACATTCAGCTGAGTAGCTGCAAAATGCTCAGTGGCCTTGTCCTCATGACATTATTAAAACCATCATTGTTAATGTTGTGGCTGATCGGGGCTTCTTTATTGGAGATGATCTTCAATGCTGTATTTATTCTGTCCAACTTTACAGTGGATTGGTTATGTAAATTTGCTTTGTTTAAAAATGTTTCATTTCTTTATTTTCTTTCCTGAAGTTATTGCACAGTCTTGCACTATGCTTGGGTGTGAATAACCAACATCCTCTCAAGTTTTCCACTGTAATGTTTCTATTTATCTATCATCCTCTGTCTTCTTTCCAGACAAAAAATAACTAATATTCTGCAGACCCTTCTTATACACACTCACTTAATTTTTAAAGACTATAAAAAAATCTGAGAACACTTTCAAACTCTCTTCTAGACAAAATAGGCTCCTTCATGCTGCATTTACGTTCAAGACCTCTTGAAACTATAGAACTAAATGCCTTGGCTATAAATACATGACTGTAGTGAGCTAGATTGTTTCTAACTTTACAAAAAAGTCACTAAAGCCACTAAGTTTAAATATTTACTGAAATAGCAGCTCAGTCTGTCAGTAATA
The DNA here is from genome assembly GCF_033026475.1 of Channa argus. Lineage (NCBI taxonomy): Eukaryota > Metazoa > Chordata > Actinopteri > Anabantiformes > Channidae > Channa > Channa argus. The sequence continues at coordinate 14,210,621 of NC_090217.1, read as the reverse complement.
TAACAAAGCTACATTCTTGTTGTCAGCTTGCTGTGGACAAAAACTATCACACCACATGTCCCAAAGTGCTCTACACTGCAGCCGATGACCAGCAGATGTTTCCCAAAATCCACCTGGATCAAGTGGATCGTAAACATGTGTATGTGGCTTTTGGAAACCAGGTAGGTGCATTGTAGGCTGCATGTATCATATGTCACTTTGGTTTATACAGTGTTATTTATATATGTGCTGCGAGTGTTGCTAAGTGTTGTTTGTTCTAGATGAAGCGAGTACGTGTATCAAAGTGCAGCACGTACACAACTGTGGAGCAGTGTTGGTCTGCACAGGATCCACAGTGTGTCTGGTGCAACTCTAATCAGAGGTCAGGGAAATGTGATCTACACAATCTGCATCATCTGCAGTTGACAACCAAATAGAATATTGGTCATAACTTTTTTTTTTTGTAGTTGTACATTTGAAGATGACTGCAAAGACTCAGACTGGGTTTCTATTCCTGATACTTTCCAACCGAAAATGGTTTCCTACCAACTCGTAAAGAACTCCACTGGCCCGGTACATGTTATATACTAACCAGTAAATGACCTACCTGTCAATCAGATGACTGTCTTATTTATTCAGTACTGCAACAAAACATGTCTGCTTGTTAATTTACTTTGGACATCTTTGTAAAAACAGAAAAAAATACTGAAAGACTCAGAATAGGTGAAAAATTATTCACCAGTTTACAAATCAATGTCATCTCATGGTTGACATTATGACATAACAAAACGATTTACTACTAAAAACTTCATGATTAATACTCTGACATTTATTTAATTAAACCAGAACCCGTTCTGTCTGTCAGTTATTTCGCATTTAAAAACTCACATCTTCACATTTCTTAGATCAAACTTAACATCCAGACACACCTGACTGTTAGTCAGGTGCCTTCTAAGTTTGCTTGTCAGTTCTCTGGACCTTCCACTAAGCTCTGTAGCAGGAGTGGGATTCCGCCACAGTTCCCACAATGCACCTGCATTCTCAGAAATGGCACGCTTCCTGCTGAAGGTCAGTGACATTTGATAAATGTAATAATCCAGTGAGTTAAATTTCAGTCAAATAACTCACCAGCCACTTAATCAAGTAAACATATTTAACTGCTCATTTAAACAAATGTTTAATCTTAGAGGGCAAAGATTTGAATATATAAGATTTGAATATATCATTTGAAAATATCATTTGCTATAAACAACATGAAAGCACAGGTCCATCCTGCCTTTATCGTCTGCTGGTGGTTTAGTGATGTGGGATATTTTTACACCACAGGATATTTAGTAACAATTGAGCAATGATTAAATGCCACAACCTACCTGAGTGTTATTACTGACCGTGTCATCCTTTCATATCCACAATGTACCCATCTTCTTATGGCTACATTATCCAGAAGGATAATGTACAATTTCCCAACCCTAAAAATCATCTCAAAGTGTTTTTATTTACATCACATTGACTTTGAATGTAGTCAGATGTCCTACACTGTCACCAGACCTCAATCCAATAGAGATTCTTAGTAGAACAGGAGATTTACATCATGGATGTCTCTTTGTCTATATGTGACTATGTGATGCTATCATGTCTATTTGGACCAAATCTCTAAGAAATGTTTCCAGTACTCCAGTAGAATCTGTGCCACAAAAAATTAAGCCAGTTCTGAAGGCAAAAGGGGGTCTAATCTGGTACTATCAAGGTGTACTTAATAAAGTGGCCAGTGAGTACTGCAATAAATCAGTGGTTTTATTTACAACTTTGGCCAGAACAGAGAAAACACTGAGAGAGACTGATGAAAGTTTCTTTACCAGTTGGCAAATCTGTGTCATCTCTCATATTGTGATGGAGCATAAAAACATGTACTACTGAAAACTCTGAGAAATACTCTGACATTTTTTTAACAGGTCTGCATGTCACAATCGAGATTAGACTATGGAAGGTGAACCTAACAGAGAAACTGAAGATAACCATATGCTCTGACATCACGGGCTCTCCAAGCTCTGTCTTGTGAGTCCATTAAAATGTTAAAGAAATCACCTGCTGTCATAGTCACAATGTTAATTGTTAACAGTAACAGTGTCTCTACTTTAAATAGTAGAAAATTAACTTTTTGGAAGAAAACCTTTTATTCCTGAAAAGTAACAGAGGGTTTGCTTTATAACCAGAATGTTGTGATGTTCTGGTGATAAAATTGTTTTGGTCTTTGTATTGTCAGGTCACTGTGATCCACATTTCTAGTGTTGTAATGGTGATGATCTCAGCACCAGTATGTGATATTTGTTTTGTCTTCAGGTGTCAACGCTGTATCAATTCTGGATGTGGATGGAGTAACAGTGGTTGTTCCTGGGCAAATGAAGGAGTGAGAAATGTAGGCTCATTATGCATGAATTATATCTTATGTAATCTACACACATTGTCCAGTCACAGGCCCTTTTTAACTACCCATAGATCCCCCCCCTGAAATTTCTTATTTCAAGGTTTGTAAGTTTGTTTTATTTTAAAAAATCAAGGTAAGTTTATCAATTGAGATATGGCCAAGCTAATTATTTAAATGTCTCATTTTTTTTCTGCACACAATAAACAAAAACTTAAAACAATATTATACGCATTAGAACATACTTTTTTTCCATCTGCTGACTCTGACAGAACAGTAAATATCATGGAAAATTGCTGAAACTCTACTTTTTCCTCCTAAAGGCTGGTGTTTGTCAAACGATTGAGTCAGAGATGAACGTTTCTGTGAGTCTGAACATTAACCCTCTATTCCTGACACACTGCATTCATACCTTTAGTAGAAAGTTTTGTAGTAAAATATTTTTTTGTGTTTCACTGTCAGAGGCCAGAGATCTTTTCCATCTCTCCCAGTGTTGTGTCTGTCTATGGCAGGAACCACGCAGTTTTATCAGGTCACAATCTCAGTAATGTGACCAGAGTGAGGATCCAGATGGACAAGACCTGTTCTCCACAGGAGTGAGTCTGTATTACATTAAATATGAAAAAGAGCACTGATTGGGAAATGCCACCAATATTTCAGAACTAACACATTTCAAAGTTTAAGGATATTAATATTTCATTTAATATTTATAAAGGTAATAATGTGTAATAGTTTTATGCTCTGAAGACGTAATCTGTGTCTCACCTCTAATAAAAAGAGACTGTGGTTTACACATGCTCACACACAGACTTCAGTGTGGTTGTACGGCTTGATTTACCATCTTCTGGCTCCACACAGCAGAAACATTTACTGTCAGGGAAGCAGCTGCTGATTTGTGAGCTCTGAGTTTTTAGGTTTATGAAAGAATTAAAGTTGAGATGTGAGGTATTGCCTTATAAAGTATTGTTGCTGTATGATGTCACATACCAACTTACCTCCATAAAAAGTCTGTGAGGTTAAGACGTTTCTCTTTCTCTTTGCCATCCTCTGTCAGGTCTCCTGTGTGGAACAATACAGGTGTGAGTCTGACATTCCACATCCCCAGTTCAAATATCAAAAGCCTAGTCAAAGTTTGTGTTCTCCTCCCAGATGACAGTTGTCATGGCAACAGTAAAATCACCTACAATTCATCACCATCCTGCACAAAACTTGAACCAAGCAGCACCTGGTCCAGGTATGTCTGGTCTGTTTCTCTAAATCCAATTTCTCATTTACTGAACATCAAAGACTGCTGATGTACCATGAGACGAAGAAAAGTGTCTTTGAATTTAGCATTTTGGTGAAAGTAACTAAGTTGATATTTATTCTTGGTGTTTTAGGTGCAAAACATGTAACAGGTTCAGTGCAAAGGGAGGAGCTTCAATGATTCTGTTAGCAAAAGAGTGTAGTGTTCTTTAGAGAGTCAAAAACAAATTAAAAGTAAAATATGCATTATGTACATGAAGTTATTGTAACTTATTTAAACTGGACGTATGATGTGATACTTTTACTTCTTCTCGGCAGTTAATCTAGAACACTCATAGTGGCTCATGACCACTTCCTTTTTTAGCTACAACAACTGCTATTTCTGGCCTCAGAAGGAAGAATGAAGGTTAAGATGTGTTTGACTTTTATGTATATAAAGGAGGAACATCCTAGTTTATCATTATTGTGTATTACTAAAGAGGAGAAAGGAAATAGTGACTAGTGACAATAGTAACATGATGCTTTGTGTCTTCTTAACATTTCAAATATTAAAATAATTGATGAATAGTAATGTTCTAAGGTTTTTGAAGAATTCCTTATAATTTCTATATGTTAACTAAACTTCGTTAAAGTTCTTAAACGAGCTGCTGTTTTTTACATTTTCAGAGATTTTGTGTTCGGTATAATCATATCATATACTGCAGTGAACATTACAGCAGTTTCAAGAATCTGCAGGTTTTTGTCTCACTCTGTTGGTCCCACACTGCAAGTCCCAGGGTAGTTGCCACATGCTACTCAGTACTATAGAGGAGCCAGCTTTGGACATGTGTTCATGCTCATGTACCATGTGTAAATGACAACAGAGAGTATGAGACTTATTCTGTATTTTATTGTATTTCTAATTCTCTGCTACTATGGGTGGATGGAAAATCCTAATCTTTGTTTCCTTGTTGTTTTTTACACACCCTTTTAGAAAAGAATTAGGATAAAATACTTTGGTGAATGTTTTTGAATGACAGTTAGTGCACATCAAGAATGACATATTGTTGCCATTGAAAGAAAAAAAAATTAATAGTAACAATAAAACTGAGCAGCATGATTACATTTGTTTTTTGTTTTTCATATACTTTTATCCCGCAAGTATTTTTTAAAATTTAAGTTATCAGACTACATTTATTATAGTATGCAAATACCTGTGAAAAGAACTGTATTGAGTTTGCTATTTTTATGTTTATTTTGCTCAGATGCTGACCCACTGGATTTAGGAGTTTTTTTTACCTCACAGACACACATACAAATAGTTGTACAATGTAGAAAGAGTGAAAGTAGATGGTAATAGACTAATCTAAGAATTTTTATACATAAGCCCTATATAAAATCCACAAGTGGAATTCAGAAATGTGACATCTTAAGAAAATGCTTTCTCTGGTGTCCAATCTGTAATTTCTTGTTCTCTGATTGTCTGCTGCTCTGTGTCCTGCAGTGGGAAGAGGAATATCACACTGACCGGATCCCACCTGGAGTTTGTGGAAGGGGTCATACACAGCCACACCCCACAGGAAGTCAGATATCCCAGAAACAGCATCTTTCAGGTCTGTGTTCAAGCTTGTGATTATGTAACATGAATTATATCAATATCAAGCTGCATTACTGCGCATCGTCACATTACAACACATATTAAATTAAAATGTTAAAGAATGAGGATTCCACGTAATCATATTGCAATTATCATTTAACATTAGTTAACATATTTGTTCTATGTTATATTTCTACTTACTTACTTGAGCCTTTTAATTGTGCGTTTTGTCATATTACACCATCTAATGTCATGTTATATTCATAAACCGATCACATTTGTATTATTGCACTGTATTAGCAGTTTTTATTTTATTGTCAGTGTCATGTTGTTTCATAGTAATTTATCTCACAGGAGCATAGCTTACCATCAGAAAATCTTTATCACAACACCCATGCCATGCTTAAAATACTTTGTTATATCATAACAAAATGTTTCTTTAATTTGCTGCAGGAGCTAACATATGAAACACCTGCAGCTGGAATCACTGAGGGAACTTTTACCAGCTCTGTTTCTCTGAAAGTAGCCAATAAGACTGTGGTTTGTTCCACAAGCTTCACCTACTACCCAGACCCTGAGTTCATCAGCTTTACATCCACAATGACAGGAAACAATGTGCGCATCACCTTACAGGTAATGCATATACGTATATATATTCACTTTTTTTTTTTCTTTTAATATCAAATGAGCAGACATGAATACATAGGTCAGCAGGTGATTCTGGTGTCATTTCAGAAAAAGGCAGACAAACTGGAGATGACAAAAGAAGAGCTCTTTGTGTGGGGCCTTCAGGATGAAAAGCAGTACCCCTGCCTCATGCGGGAGAAAGGAACCAGTAATGAGACAGAGTTTTTTGTCTGTGAAATTCAGAGCACATCTGATACTGAATTTCAGCATTTAATGGTAAATCTGTCATTCAAACTGCCCAAGCTACAACATGGAAACACAATTTATTGTAATTCTGTTCAGGAATAATGTGGATCAAGATTGAACCCAGTTACAGTTTAGCTCTGTATTTAGAAGTATTTTAAGTTTCAAGCTAATTGACCAACGTGCTGATTATAAATGTGTAATGTGTAATATTTTTAGCATTGTTGTCTCCTTTGTTTTCCCAGTTACAGTATGGTAACAAGACAGTGAGGCTGGGCCATCCATCTTTATTACACCAGGTCCTACTGATACTGCGTATACTGCTGATACTTTGTGTTCCTATAGGTAAGTACACCAATTAGATTTGACAGAGATTTTGTATCTGTGCAATCTGTTCAACATCAGCTGTTTCTATGAACATTTGAGGCAGAATTAATGTTGTATTTTTCTATGGATTCTGTGTAATTATGTACAAGTATGTAAATGACATGTTGCGTAATAATTTTCTATTGCTTTCAATAGAATATATGAATGTAATTGCAGTGTAAATACTGATTGAGAACATTTTCCACATTATGGGTAAAATCCTGTTAGACTGTTTGGTCTGAATGTGTAACTGTCTGTCTGTCTTTCAGTGTTGGTGTTGATCTGTCGATGGCTAAAGAAGCTCACGACTGAGACGAACAAGATCTGACATGACACAACAGTCATTTTTGTCTTTTGATGACAATCCACTTAATCTCAGGTCTAGTTGTACATTGTACACGTTTCAGTACATGATGATGAAATGGATCCTCTCCCTAAATAAATAAGAATTGATTTTGTCACAGGTGAATATTGACATGCTCGTTCTTTCCCCCTTTTCAGTCGTCATCTTAAGCTAATATAATAACTTGCTAACTCTAGTTTTACCACACACAAATGCAAATGGTTTTGATCTTCTCTCTTCCAGAAAGAGAAAAAACTCTGTCAGCCTATTAGATTTAAAATTGTTTTGTTTTTTTAACAAGTGTAGGGCATATACTGCCATATATAGATGCATCGCTATTGTGAAAGGACATAAATGTTAAGCTTGTTAGTATGTTATTTTGTATTTTTTGTAATTTGTGGTCAACAGGCCAGTCTGACCCTAAACACCACAGTTTAGAACTGCTGGATATAATACAAGCTGCTCACGTTTAATGGGACCCTCAGGAAGTGATCAAATATTTGTTTTATGAATTATATAAAATAAATGACACTCACATGCTTAAATTAGAATTTGAATAGGTTTGAATCAGTGACATTTGTTGATTTTGCTAAAACAGGCTCACGGCTGAGGTGAACAACCTCTGACTGTTATTTGCTCCTTTACAATGTACATAAAACCACATTTTTATTCTCATCTTTGGTCTCCATTTTATAAGGGGATACATTTTACTAAACATATTGATATTCTTTTTATTATTGATGTTTAGATGTCTATATCCTTGATAAGGTGCAGAATGTCTACTAAAGGTCCAGGATCAAGACTCTACCAGAGGCCCCCAGGGGCCGTGGTCATCAACATAAACCACTATATCAGACATAGGCCAGCACAAAGAAAGAAATGTGCATGATGCAGCAAGAAACACTGAACCTGTGGCTGCAATGGGCAAAGTATATACATATTTACAAAAAGAGTCTGTCAGACAATCATAACTCTGATTTTAAATATTTACGATATATTCTGCACCTTATCAAGGATATAGACATCTGGGGGATTATTATTTTAAATATTTACGGTATATAGTTTGGGCATCACGGTCATAGTTTCAGTGGTTTTGGTGCTCATTTATTTCTCTGTGCTGCCTGTCAGTCAAGTTCATACTGTCATATAGTGAAGAAATTCTTTGTAACTAAAGCAAACTGTAAAACTGACTGGTTCTCATAAAAATTCAGTATTTGATTCTCCATGGTATTTTCTCCAGTATTATCGTGTTTCACAGCTCACCACAATCAAATAAGTAACAGTTATGCTCCCATATTTTGTTTAAATGTGTTAAAAATCATCACTTTCGTGAACAGTGACGCGCTGTAGTGAATTACACAGTAACTAGGCCTACAGAAGTCATACTTCAGCAGCACTGAACCACAAGTGACTCTCAAAGGGGCTAAAAATTGACATCTGACAATGAAACCAATATTTTAGAAACCTAGTGATGACCGCACTGAGGTCTTGATAAGAAATTGAACAGTTGTGGTTTTATAGATATGACGCTCTGATCTAGTGCCACCATTTACATCTAAAAACCAGAGCTTTTTCAAAAAAAATGGCCAGTTGCCAATTTTGTCCTATACACAATAAAACTTTTAACCAATTTAAAGTTAATTATGATTAATAATCAAATATTTTCCACCTGTCAGGTACAAATTCCTGAAATATCATCTGTAATAGGCTTACTCAAGAATACCATGCATTGGTTTGATGGTGGCCTCTACTGTCATTTACCATAGTTGGTTGACGTCTAAGGTCAGCAGAACTGTCTCCCGTTGGAAACGAGTCACTTTAACCTAGCTGTTTCTGGAAGATGTCACATATGAAAAGTTGTTTTATTGACTGTCTCAGCTCTTGGGTTTAACAGATGAGGACTTGACAAAAGTTCAGTTCTTGTTGTTGTTCAGTTAAAATGTGGGGGCTTCTGCTTTATATATAGTATAAATTAATATATTAAAATCAAACCTTTCACCAAAATCAGTTCAGCTTTTTTTGCTTGCGAAATTTTTTCAGTGCAGAGGTGTGATTTACTAGAAGATAAACAGATGCTCCCCAGCTACAATTACAACTCAACTTCCAAAAGTACATTTCATATTAAAAATATATAGTAATTGATTATACCTTAAGGAGGCTCTAACCATTTAGGATATTTTAGTTACTTAAAAAGGTTCAGCGAAACATTCTCAAATACCCAAAATCAAAATACATCTTTTTTCTTTTACTTGCCAACATCATTTGTACAGTAAATAACAGATAAAAGTGTAGAAACAACAAGGTGTGTTTGCTGAACATCACTTTTGTTTGGTTTTGCTTTGGATTTAAATCTACATCTATTAATCTTAAATTTACAGTATATAAACCACAGTATTTGTGTCAACTGTAACTAACTCAACATGAGTGTTTTTAGCCTTCAGAAATGACTTCAAGCAGGTGTTGAGTCCTGGAGGAATTGCATTGGGAAATTATGCATTTTTAAACATGTTTTAACATATTCTACTGTGGAATTGTCATCAGTAGTTTGTAGAATGCAAAAAAATTATAAAAAATATACAATACAATACATTAATAAATAAACCATATAGAGAAGTTCACGCACTTCCTAAAAATAAAGAAATGTTGATTTGAAACATAGAATTTGTGGATGACAAACTGTAACCAGATCATGTCAAATAAGCTTATTACTATTATACTGCAAAACATGGATTGCTGTATATGCACATATTCAGTATATGTGTACATGTCTTTAACAAGATGAACATGTATTTATGTTATTGTTATTCACATGCTATGAATACATCAATTTATGAATGCCAGAAGTTCCAAATGTCTTCGTACATCTAATTGTTTTTTAAACAATTTCTAATTTTTTATTTTATTGCAGCTTTGTTATTATTATTAGTAGTGTTTTCTCATTTTTCCCAGACATTACCGTTCATCTCTCCATCTTAGGCCAAGCGGTCTAAGGCCTACGATCAGATTTATAATCTTCCCTGGAGGTGACACTTTACTGACAGTAAAATACAACAAATCAGAAATGCATGCATGCATAAAAAATAGTGTTTTGTTTGTCGGCCCTTGATCCCCACGAGGCACAGGTTGGGGGGCCCGTGGGGTATGAGATGAGTCTTAATATGTCTTGTTTGCAAATAATGTAGCTCAAGATACAAAGTGAGCACAGAGTCACGATGACTATAAACAGACAAAAATGATCCCAAACTGGCAAATCACCAAAAAGAATACTAACAGTTTCAAAATATGAAAAGGAGACATAATGACAGAAAATGTAAGTGTTTTTTTCTATGGGGGCGACCTTTGACTTAGCCAGGGGCATATATTGTTGTAATACGTCCATGCTGGTATCTTTTTAAAAATATATTATCAGAAATACTCCATCATATATTCGTTCTAACAAATCATTTTAGTTTACCGAAGTTCTTGTCAAATCTTGTCTATGTGCTATCGTTTCTATTCCATTTTTCTATCAGACAATGTGGCTGCTGATTGGTTAGTGCCTGCTGGGGCTTTGTGATTGGTGTCAATTAGGGGCGGTGCTTATCAAACAGCAGTGCAGAAATTAATCGGTGATTACGCACGTGAGCTAGTAAACGGTTCTGACACGCACGTCTTTTTCTTACCTTTGCTAACGCACCGTGTTTTGTGGGAGCAGCGGGCTGAAGTTGGAGCTGACGCTACACTAACAATGTTTGACCTGAAGAAGAGGAACAGTTTGACCCTGAAGTGCAGCCGGGGCACGGAGGAGTTCAGACGGGTGGCGGTCAGACGGAAGGCGAAAGGTGCTGTGGTTGTCTGCCACGCCTCACATACAGGTGAGCTACCGTTCACAAGACGAGTTCACGAATATATTTTTACTACTTCTTTAGTCCACTTTTTTTATTAAGTCTCACTCATCTCACTCTGTCCTCTGTGGCTTTCTCTGGGACGCAAACTTCTCGCATGTCCTCTTTGACAGCGTCCATTAACCTCCTCCTTGACCTTTGTCTTCTTGTCCTGTGTGATTACTCCGTCCTCAGAGGTCTTTTCCCAGTATACTCTGCATCCCTCTTCTGTACTTGTCCAAACCGTCCTACTTGCTAAGTCCTAATTCTGTCCATCTCCATGCTATACAACATGGCTGGTCTCACCACCGTCTTGTGAATCTAGTCTTTCAATATTGCAGAAACACTTCTGTCACGGATCAGTCCTGACTCCCCCATCCATCCTTTCCTCATTTTACCACCAAGTCTATTTGCCTGCCTGTCTTTTTCTGGATGTCATACCACGCACCTTCCAACTGTCTCCCTCACCACTTCTGCAGTAGTTGCCCATCCATCCAGCACTTCTTGACTGCCACCCAGTCCCTGATTCGCCTTCCCTCTGAATTTCACACACAAGCCTTCCGCTTTCATTTTCCACCATCAGATTTTTGGTTCGGTCCTTGGTCTCTTGCTCTTCCTCACCTTCAAATTCATCCTAAAGACCAACATCTAGTGTTGTCTACACTCTCCCGTGCTACTACCTTAAAGTCCTGCATAGAAAATGGTCCACCTGTGTCTCACCCTGTGCTCCTTTTTCTTAAAATATGTATTTACCGCTGTAATATTCATCCTTTTTGCCAAGTCCACCACCATCTGCCTTTCCACGTTCCTCTTCTTGATGCCTGTTGCATATTTACTAGTCCTAATAAACTGGCTACAGGTGGCTTTTTATCCCTTGAAAGTCTATGTTATTTTTGAGTGGGCAGTGTCTGAGACCATGATTTCACTGCAAACTCTGATAAAGATGATGTTTATAATGTTTAATACACATGCTTGGAGTTCCGTCCATGGTCATTTTCAACTAATTTATATCAACAATAGAAAATGGATTAAACCACCATAACAGTCAACATGTCACATTTTAAAAGTTTAGGCCTCCTAACAGTTGTGACACTGAATAAGGGCGGAAATGCTATTTAGCAAAGTTTCTATGTGAACATAAGGCCTCTGTATAAACTGTGTGAGAGAACATGCATTTGAATACTGTGGGGTACAGTTGACAGTCGTATGTGCACACGTGCCCAAATGTGACTCTGTTCACCCATTGAGGCCAAACTATCTTTGTCATACTATGGTTATGTTTTATATAATGGCACTGTGATATACAGGGTTCAGCAGTGACTTTTAACACTCATGTGTGCAAGAGTGATGTTAAACAGAGAGGAATTCTGTGTTTCAATTTTCAAGATGGCACGTAATCCATTACCAGTATATTGTCTTTTGCAGTTATAAAAAAACAACACGAACACCTTATAGAAATATGGTATTTTGAGACTTGCATAGTGTATCTTAATTTTTGCAGTCAGTTGAGAAGATTAATTTCCCTTAGGTCATTTTTTTTCTTCTTGAAATAGTGGGGAAAGGTAATTTTAAATGCACTTGTATAACTGGGATGAGATAAGAACGAAGTTCATTTCATTCTTGTGTCTAGCTGGTAAATATGAGGGTGATCAGCTTACCTTAGAGGCCAGCTGGAAGACTTCGGTGAAAACAATGAATTAAACTATTGTTTTTCTGAATATTCAGAATGCAAACTGTGCATTTTTTAGTAAAGCAAAGCCCGCCATAGTTGTATTTAGATTTCTTCATCCTGGCTGGAGTATTGAGCAATGGATATTGGTAGAGGATCTGGCATAAGAGAACAAGTGTTCAGTGCTTTAACCAAATATGTCAGTGCTATCGATTAACAATGTGACACTGATGGTACAAGACTTGATTGTGGTCTCTCAGACGCTGACATGATTCGTTGGTTAAGGGAAGGTTACTGTATGGTGTAAAACAGAAGTGAGAAAGCAGTTCTTTATGCTGTTAGGAAAGAGATCACATGACCATAAAATCTGTTTCCCCCTAGACAAAGCTGTGTGTGTATTTGGAAAGTGCACTTTCTTATACAAGTAAGGGATAATCATCTGTGTTTGGAAATGCACTGCAGGTAAGAAAATTTTGTGCACAACTTTCAAATTTACACAATTTGAGAGTTGTGGTGTTCGGGAGGAATCATACCAGTCAGTACACAGCTTGCAAAAAGTACAGAAACAGGAACAAATAGTTTGATGTAGGTAGTTTTGTTTTTTGTCCGAAAAATATCTTTTATTAGCTGGATTCAAACTAAAATGTATCTCTGGGACTTTTGGAAAGCACTTCCTCAGCTAGAATATTTTTTTTACATTAAATTTCATATGGAACTTTAAGTTTGTCCATGTATTAAAAAGGTTTGGAGAATTGTTTCATTTCGCTCAAAGTTTTCAAGCAAACATTTCTGTGATGTTCAAAACAGGAAATCTGTTGCCAAGGGATGTTTAGTGACATTAAAATTTGTTCACGAGGTGGCGTGTAACAGTATTTGCCAGCCAAAGGCACAGAAAAGGAACAAGAACTCTGAATCATACCCTCAAGAGCCCTAGTAATAAGTCAGTACGTATTTGTTATGTTTTTTTACTTAACAAAATGGGTAATCACAACAGAAATATCTTCTGGCTCATTCTTAAAAAAATCATTTATTTAAATTGTGCTCCCTACTGTATCTCAATTGAGGGCATTGTGCATAATGCTTCTAAAAGACATTTACACATTTTTACTTCGGTTGATGGTGCAACCTTGTAAACAGAAATTTAGTGTTTTAGTGAGAAATGCACATTCAGCTAGTTCAAATGTTTCATTGTCATCAAGTTACATGTACAAGGACAGTATTAAAGTTTAAAAGGGGATGCAATGTTTGCACTCAGTTGTATGTGGCTCTAATAACCACAGCTTCCTATAGTAAAGCTGTGGCTGTGTTTGACACCGTCTGTGGTTCATAGAACAAGCACTGACTACTATGCTGATTCCCTTTGCAGGCCCCACTAGACATGTTTGTCACCAGAGCTCTCTGAGAACAGAACAAGATCAAGATCAAGGTCCCACTACAGGGACATTTTTACCTCACCAAGTTAATGACGCAGAGGAAGACCAGAGTCCTAACAGACCGTATAAAATCTTGGTGTCCTGCGTCAGCCCGGAACAGAACTGCCTAGGCACCCCTATTCCTAACGGAGGAGATGGGAGCAGCCTTTTGAATGGAGTATCTGAACTACCCATCAGCCCTTTCATACATGACCAGAGTATTCCAAATCCTGTCAGCAGTCCAGCTTTAGGATCTCAAAGTCAAGGCAAAAGAGGCCTTCAGAGCTGTAGCCCCTTGAGACAAGGAAACAGCCCTGTGAAATTATCCCCAAGAATCACTAGCTTTCTAATAGGAATACGGCGGACTCCTAGTCCTGTTCAAGGGAGGATGTGCAGCTACACCCCTGGAAAGAATTCTAAATCCTGGCTACAACTCCGCAGAATCTCCAGCAGTAAGGTAAAAGGACAGGAGAAGGGAGTGGTGAAATCCCTGAGCGTACCAGATCTGATCGTACATTTGGACGGGAGCAGGTGATAGGTTTGATTTGATCCATTCCTGCACTTTGATTAAATGCGTACTTTAACATGTAGAGTCTAACAGTATATCATAAATACTCTGTTTTTACAGGACTCCAACTGAAAAAGCTGAATGCTCTTCACTCACATCACTGCAACCAAACTGCATCGAGCCTGATATCACCATTAACGCACCAGCAGTCCATAGAATCAGTAATGAGGCACATTTATCAAGCTATGGCAAAGAACATTCCCTAGGAAAATTTAAAGACATACTGAAGGGGAATGAATGTCCACTAAAGACTGGGATGGGCGTAAATTGCCAAACAGAGGAAAGTGAGATGTCTGTAAAATATGGCTCAAGGTTTTCCTGCCAGTGGATTCAGGCAACTGGAGAAAATGAGCAGATTCACAATGAGACTAGAGGTGAACAAAATGTGGAAGAGAAGAGGAAGGTGAATGGAGAAGGTGAGCTAAAGGATGAAGGGGACATGGAGCAAAAATTATACAACATAGCCAAGGAACTTCTGCAGACAGAGAGGGCCTACGTGGCTCGTCTCCACCTGTTAGATCGGGTAAGTGTGGTGATCTGTAGCTGCCTTCACAACAACCCTGTGTCCGTTAGCCTTCCTTATTTGCATTGTGATGGAAATGATTTGAAGACAGAAGGAGAGTAGACCTCTCAAGGACATGTTGCTGCACTGGTGGATTGTTAGAGAACGCGTCTTGTGTGTATGCTCACGACTATACTCTGTGACTCCCATCACAGGTGTTCTGCTTACGCCTGACGGAAGAGGCGAGTCGAGGCTCATTTCCTCTTGAGGTGATCAGAAATATCTTCTCCAACATTTCCTCAATCTACTTGTTTCACAGCCAGTTTCTGCTACCTGACCTGGAAAGCTGCATCAACCGCTGGTGTGTGTTCATGTCGTGAACTCCGGCAAACTTCAGGACATCCCCAGCAGCAACAGACTGACATTTTCTGCTTTCCTGCTTCCATCAAATCTAGGTGTGAGAGCCCGGGCCTGGGTAATGTTCTGCTGCGACACGCACCATTCCTGAGGATGTATGCGGACTACATCAGAAACTTTGACCAGGCTATGGCACTGGTGACGACCTGGACTGGACGGTCTCCTGTCTTCAGAACGCTCATCCAGGAAATACAGGTGGGACATATTCAGCTGGCTACATGTATGAGCTTTTCCTCCTCTGCATCTGAGCACAACATAATGTGCATATTGTCTTTTTATAGCGTCAGGATGTGTGTGGCAGCCTCACCCTGCAGCATCACATGTTGGAGCCAGTTCAAAGGGTTCCGCGATATGAGATGCTGCTGAGGGATTACTTAAAGAAACTGCCTGAGGATAATCCAGACCATGTACCTGCCCAAAGTAAGTGTGCTGTGGCAGTGTTTTTATCCCAGTCTGTTGATCTCGTCATCATGTGCCACTACAGTACTTCTTAATAAGTGCCTGTTTGTCTTTTGAAAGGTCATCATGTCTGCGCTGAGCTGTATTAAATTCCTCCTTTATCCCCTCTCACAGAATCCTTGCAGGCTATTTCCATGGCAGTAACCCACTCAAACAGCGCCATCCACAAAGCTGTATGTTATAACACACCATATGATTAACTATTCTTCCAAATTAGTTTGGCTGTTCATAATTTATATTCTTTTATTTAAGCAAAAAAAAAAAAAAAAAAAGTTGAAAACCTGATCTTATGTCTTTATGGTGAGATCTTTGCCTACAAATATATCAATTTCAAATTAATGGAATACTAGCAGAGTATTGCATGATTAAATGAAAGAAAATAATCACTTGCCATTATTTCCTTTTTTGTTATTTGGGGGGAAAAAAATGTGATAACTCATCAGTGTTTTATTTAAGTCGTACTTTCCCTTCAGGAGAAGTTGAAGCGGCTGCTGGAGATCTATGAAATGGTTGGAGATGAGGAAGTTGTCAACCCGACCAATGAATTTCTCAGAGAGGGTCGTCTGCTTAAGCTTGCTGCCAGGAACACATCTGCTATGGAGAGACACCTGTTCCTGGTTAGACCACTGATCTTTTATAAAGGGTCTTCTGAATCTTTGTACAATATGCCATTATTATCATTCTTGCCTTTTTAAGGCAATAGTCCATAATTGGAAGAAATTGCAGGATTAATTTAAATAGCAGCTTTTTTTATGCACTCTTGCTGATAGGAGCTTCAAATGTAAATCTCATATTTGTTTTAAGAAATCCTTTTTTTTGTTTTTTTTTCTCCTCTCCCCCCACACAGTTCAACAACTTCCTTCTGTGCTGCACTCCCAAGTTCAGTCTAGTTGGGCAGCGTTTTACTGTCCGGTGCAGGATTGGAGTAGATGGCATGCAGGTGCAGGACACCACTAATGAAGACCATCCTTACACCTTTCAGATCTCTGGAAAGGAGAAGACCCTTGAACTGCAAACAAGGTATGTTGTAAGTTATTTTTGTTTGCTTAGTTTTTTAACTCTGGCATGTCTATGGAAATTGTCCTTATATTTACCAAGGTATTTAAGGGGGGAAATCTTGATTGGTCTAACATAAGGAAATAATAAATGTATGTATTTTCAACTACTGCATTTATTTACAACCTCAATTAAAAAAAAAACTCAGGATGATGTGTAACACATAAATAAAAATGGGATGCAATCATTTTTTAATCTCATCAACCCATATTTTATTCACAATAGAACATAAACAACATATCAGATTTTTAAACTGAGACATTTTACCATCTCATGGAAAATATTAGCACATTTTGACTATAATGGCAGCTACACATCTCAAAAGATGGAAAAGTCAACACAAAAGGCTGGAAAAGTATTCACTGCAAATCGATAACAAATGGAGAAGCATTTGACATCTAACTGGGTTAATTGGCAACAAGTCAGTAACATAACTCGTTATAAAAGGAACATTTTAGAGAGACAGAGCCTCTCGACTGTAGAGATGGGCAGAGGTTCACCAATCTGTGACATGAAATTATGGAGATCCCACCATCTACAGTATATAATATCAAAAGATTCAGAGAATCAGAAGGAATCTCTGTGCAAGGGACAAGGCTGAAGGTCAAAACCGAATGTTTGTGATCTTCTGGCCCTTGGCAACACTACATTCAGAACAGGCATAATTCCTGAATATGCTCAGGAACGCTTCCAGAAATCACTCTGTGAACACAAGTTGCCGTGTAATCCACAAATTGTAAACTGGTCAGATGAATCAAAATTTTAAATTCTTTTTGGGAAACATGGACGCCGTGTCCTTCGGACTAAAGAGGAGAGGGACCATCCAGCTTGAACAGTTCAAAAGCCTCCATCTCTGATAGTAGGGGGGTTCATTAGTGCCTCTGGTGTGAGCAGTTTACACATCTGGAAAGATGCCATCAATGCTGAAACCAGGTACATAGAGGTTTTAGATCAACATATGCTCCCATCCAGACAACATCTCTTTCAGCAAGACAATGCTAAACCACATAGTGCATCCATCACAACAGCATGGCATGGAGAAGAGTCCAGGTGCGGAACTGGCCTGCCTGCAGTCCAGACCTTTCACTAATAGAAAACATTTGGTGCATCATAAAACAAAATATCTGTCAACAAAGGCCCAGGACTGTAGAGCAGCTAGAATCCTGCATCAGAGTGGTACAACATTCCTCTCCTAAAACTCCAGCAACTTATCTCCTCCCTTTCCAGACATTTACTGACAGTTGTTAAAAGAAGAGGGAGTACTGGACAAAAGTAAACATCATCCTGTTCCAACTTTTTTGAGATGTGTTGCTGTCATCAGATTAAAAATAAGCTAATATTTTATCTCCGTTTCAACTGATATGTTGTTTATGTTCTTTTGTGACTAAAATATGGGTTGACATTTGCAAATGATTACATTCTGTTTATTACATTTTTACACATCATCCCAAGTTTTTTTTTTTTTGAATTGGGGTTGTAAATGTTGCTTTGCATATAGGGTTATAGATCCAATGTCCCTTTCTCATCATTAAATAACATTTTTGTGGTCTGAAATCTAATTAATCTAAATTTGTTTTTTATTCATTTTTTTTAATGTATATAAATTTTTTTTTTTGTTTTTTTTTTTAAAGCTCTGAACAAGACCGTGATGAGTGGATAAAGGTACTTTGTACTAGATGTAGCTCATTTTTAGATACCTGAGGAAAAGATTCAAATGATGCCCTTCATTGCTTTTTCCATAAAGTCATATCTGTCTTATTTTTAGGTGACTCAAGAAGCTATTGATGTGTTTCAGATGAAGAATGAAACCTTCAAATTGGCTACCAAGGAATTGAATCTTGAACAACCAGTAAGTAATTTTTTATTTATTTATTTTTTCCTTTTGGCTTTTGTGTATATTTATAATCTGTTGTGAAATACAGTAAGACTACATGCTTGCAGGCAAAGGAACTTGGTCGACGAGCCCCTCGTTGGATCAGGGACAATGAAGTGACCAGCTGTATGAAATGCCAGGAGCCTTTCAACACCTTCACCAGAAGAAGACACCATTGCCGAGCCTGTGGCTGTGTGAGTGATGTCATGGCTTTGTAATACTTACACAATTTTAGGACAACATAGCTATATAATGGTTTCTCTGTTCCTTAGGTGGTGTGTTATAAGTGTTCAGACAACAAAGTGGCTTTAGAGTATGATGGGAACAAGCTAAACAAAGTGTGTAACTCCTGCTACTCCCTCCTGGCTGGTCAGAGAGGGGACAGGGTGGAGGGCAGAAGGATTTCAATTCTAGAGGTAAGTCAGAGTTTCTAAAGGTAATGACAGGCATTTAGAGTTTATCTAATGTCTAAATGCTTGCATTGAATTTATATAAACTTGTACATATTTTAGTATTATAATAAGTTGTACACCACATCCATCACAAGAACAAGCTTAAAACCAGGCAGTGGTGAAAAAAACTAACTAAACAATTGTTTTTTTATTTGTTTTGTTTAAATCTAACATTAGAAATTCTGGCTGCCTTATTAAGAGCATAGAGCATCCAGTAACCGTGAATTGTATTTGGTTAAGTGGAGATCACCCGAGTCCATCATAAAGGCTTAAATGGCTGCCGAGAAAAATGGGGAAATCATTGCGCCTAATGCAGTATGCAAGAGAACTGCATCTTGGGGGAAGATTTGGTCTTCAGCAAGGGAATGACCTGAGCACACATTCAGGGGTACACAGAAATGCTTGAAAGAAAACAAGGTTAATGTTCTAGAGTGGCCGAGTGAGAGCCAAGACTGCAATCCAGTTGGGAATTTGTGGCTGGATTTAAACGTCCATACACTCAGTCAGTGTGCCGCCTGATGGCGCTTGAGCAGTTTTGCAAAGACGGAGGAATAAAGATTCAAAGCTGACAGTGTCCCATCCTTGCTGCACTATAACTGAGACTATAACTGCAAGTAAACTTACATGTACTAAATACTAACTTGAACCAGGTAAATATCTAAGCAATTAGTTTTTACATATTGTATTTTTTATTAAATGACATTACTCTATAAACTGACTTTACAAACTAAACGTTGAAACTTTTCATCTTTAACTTTATAAAGGTGTTGAATATTTTTTGTAGGTGGTAGATCAATGATTCAATTCATATTCTTTAAAAGCTTTTTTTTTGTTTCCTTGTATGTCGTCCTCTAGTTGGAAGGATCTCCATTGCCCAGTGACAATATGAGTGATTTATGCAATTTGGTGCCAGCCTTAGATCTGGCAACAAGTTCGGTCTGTCAGCAGAAGTGAGCCCCCCTCTTCTATACAGCTCCAGGTAGGGGTCTATGTAAGGTGGAATACGATGTATGTGACAATGTGATGTACTGTATTATAATTAATTCACTTTTTGTTAATAGAATATTTTATTAAATATTGAATAATGCTGCCACATCTAATTTTCAGCATTAGCTGGATGGAAAAAATCAATTTCTCTAGATTGTGTGCATGGGCTGTTGTCATGCATAGATGTTGCCACAGTCACTCCCCCTGAGTGGCAAACTTGTATGGCAGGGGTCACAAACAGTCATAATGTACTTGCATGTAAAAAAGAGGAACGACTCCTAGACTGCTGTGCAATGAACAGCACAGGTTGAAGCAAATTTTTGCAGACATTGTCAGACTTTTTTTTTTTTAAATCTGTTCAGAGACCATTAGAAGATTTCTTTGGGTCAATAAAGGAAAATAATTTATATTTGGAGTAGGCACCTGTAGTTACATACTCTGGGTGACAAAATGACCAAACAATATAAAGTGTATTAGTTTAGACATTTTACTGTGACAAATTCTGTAGAAAGGTCGTGTTTTTTTTTTGTTTTTTTTTCCTCCCTGTTGTGTAGCTTCAACAAACAAGTCAGCTTTGTATCTGCTTCCCTTCTTTAGAACTCCTTCTTACACTTGTATGCAAAGTTTGAAGCCATTCTATCACTCACATTTCCAGGATCTGAAGTTTACACTTTCTGGGCTGCAGTGTGGAAGGGTTACTCAGAACCATCTAAACCAATCCAAGACGAACGAAACACTTTCTCCTGTGCTGTAATGGCTCCAGCATTACTGCCACTGACTACTGAGACAAAATAATCCCACTGATGAAGACAATAGACTTTACTGTACATATAATAAATAAAAATCTAGAAATTAGACTTAACTCTTTTCTTTATAAGTGGTAGCACTTTTATTTGTGAATAGTTTACAGTAAAATAAAGGTGTTTTAACATGAGTTGGACTATCTCTTTAACTACAAAGATGTCAGTTTAAGCTCTGTACAGTTGTCTAAGGTGCTGTGTGATGTAGTGTGAAATATAGTTTTTTTTTTTTTTTACAGTAGAACACACAACTGCATGAAGTATTCAGGAATACACAGGTCAATGGGATCAAAATTGCCTTATAAAACACATTCACCTGATCCCATTTATTCACAGGTAATTGATATTTGCACTCAAAACAATTCACAGCTAAACACATTTAAGAAAAAATAAATACAAATGGAAAAGAATGGTCACCGTAAAATGCAAAATGAAGGGGTCTGTGGTAGAGTTCAGTTCTCTCATATACAAAGCACATGGAGTAAACAAAGCACCAGGTTAGCTTACTATATGGTATCTTTAACAGGGAAGGGGACTAATTCTATGATTATTTATTGTTGCTGAAATATGTTCTTTTTCTAAACCTACATTTATGTAGCTGTGATGTAGTGAAAAAGCAATTCCCCCAGATATTGACCTTGGCATTTAACACTAATTGATCAACTAGTCCCTGTTTTATGTAATGGAGACACTGCTACTAAGAAACCTGCAGTGCATTCTCAGATTTGTTTTTGCTGATAGATGGAGCATTTATGGTCCCTTAGTTTGTTATACTATTGTTACCATTTGCAAAGCAATGGTGCAGTCTCACAACCCTAATCAAACATGGTTCTAGCATCAACCAATGGTCAGAATCATTAGAATGAACTTGGTTACCCCCTGGAATACTTTTACCCCCTTGATAAAACTGAAAACAAGACATTTGAGAAAAGCAAACACTAAACAGTGCACTGACTATAACTTTTCCTCTGAACTGTAGGTCCAGCTGACAGTCAGGGTGCATATAAGCCATTTTTATGTACCTATACTGGACATCAGAAAATCTGATTTGGTTTCAGCTCCATCCTAAACATGATTACTTTCTGTCTTGACATTAAATTGAAGGGTCAAAACCACAAACTGCATAAACAGCAGTGATTACAGACATGGCTCTTGAAGACAAAGGCAGTCACCTTTCTACAAAGAAGGCCTTGATTTGGACATGGAGAATTACAAATGGGATGTTTAAATCCAGCACTTGATACAAAAAGCAACACTGGAATAGTGACCCCTGTATCAAACATACTTTTACACATTGAACATAAAGGAAAAAATGTAGTTATTTACAATACCGTTTCCTTTTATAAATTATCAGGACGTGACGAAAAATCTCCAAACAGGCTTCACCTCAGAAGTCTTCTGCTCTTTCATTCAGCTTAATGTCCAAGTACTGTTTGTCCCCCATGAAGAATTATTTCTGCCATTTTTACCATCAGGTGGATTTGGATGTGTTCAAACAGAAGTGCACATGAAGTGCACATTTATTTCTATGTGGCTGTGTCAAGCAGAACTGACCATGTTGCCCTTGTTTTAAAAAGTGAGACATGAATGTTATGTTTGCCTTTGCCACCACGTTGTGAGGGGAGCAGAATCATTGTGAACAAAAGCGGCACAGGGAAATGTACAACAAGAAATAACAGCAGAGGTGCTTCTGGATCCTTGATTGTGCAAACCCCAATAAGCCAGTAGTGCAGCACTCAGAGTTGGCAAATCAACCCTATTTTATTACCAACAGTGATGAAAGACAGGAAATCCTGCTGTCTGTTGCCCCTCAGCTGCAGCAGAGCTGCTCCGACACCAGCAGGGTGTCATAGCCATAGATCTCCAGCAGATGGAGCAGAAAGAGCCTGTCTCCATGAGGATCCAGACCCATGGCCCTCACACTTTCCTGGGTCAGAGTAGGGTCAGGGCTTCCTGCCACCTCGGTAAGGGTTTGGAAAATTCGGTTATTCTGCTCCAGGAAAAACCTAGGTAAGGTCAGATTGAGAAGACGGGTAAAACAATGACTATACTGTGGGTTTTTTGGTTGTTTTTTTTAAGTTGGATTTTGCCATAGTGTAAGTTCTTGCATTTACTCCATCACTCAAATTACTACAGTGACTATGAAAGAACGAGAACTATTTCCAGGAAGTAATCAGTAGTTACTATTAAAGTGGCTGGTTCAATAGAAGCTTTACTTACAGAATAAAGAGATCCTCTTCACTGGACACGCAGTCGCCATTCTCCTCTTGGGAATAGAGCAACATCTGCCTACTCGGAGAAACACACTTCCTTTAATAACCCACAGAATAAATTGCACTATTTATACCAGTAGTTGTTCAACTTGCAGATATTTTACGTAGGAAACGGCTATTTTTAAAACGAGCAATGCAGCTCGAAAGCCTGCACTGCAGGTAAAGGGGTAGTTTTAGCTAAATGCTAGTCAGCATGACAAACTGATCACAGCTTCTGTATTAAAATGTTAACAGCAGGTATAAGATCAGTTACTAAGATCACTATTCTAGTTCAATACTGTGTGTATGCTGATGAAAAATCTTTGATTTACTCTGACATTTTAAAATAAGGGAATCCAAACTTTCTTGTTTGGAAAAGTTAGGGGTTGTTATAATTTGTCCTGTAGTGCACATGACTGCCTGTACCACATTTCAGGGTAATTTATCCCACATTTGTTGAGATTTCAGTTTGAAATAAAGGGGTCTGACTCACAACACAGTTGTCCAAACACCAATGTTGTAAACCTTTTTAACCCGATGCATCTATAGTCCCAAACCGCTTGCACTCTTTTAACTTGAATAATCAAACGACAATTATGTGACTGAAACAGGAGGAAATCCCAAAGAGGACAGGTGATGGCAACAGAACCAACTTGTTCAGCAAAATTCCATATCTGAAACAACTTTGCAAGATGTACTAATCTGAGCCAAACTTAGACGCAATTATATTCTGTTTTGTTAAGTTTTATAAAAACAAAGGTGTTTTCTGTGCAATATGGCCAAATTCACTATTTTGTTTTTAATAAGGGCAGCTGGAATAGTGTATGTTGTTGCGCTGGCTATGAAATTCCCACTCTGGTAAGCACTCACCTCTGCTCAGTGAGTTTGCGATATTTCTCACGGTCTGCGGTGCTGAGGCGGAGCAGAGGCTTCAAGCCTTCTCTGTACGTCTTTACATTCTGATTGTCTACATAGACATCATACAGATCTTTCTTCTCTTCAAAGATCTTCTCAGTGGTACCTAAACATAAAGAAAATCTCTAAACCTAAAGTACTCCATATATAATACTATAAGTAACTTATATATATATAGAAAATACTGTAAGTAATATCTGCAAAACATGTACCAGACAAACCTTAGTACTTTGTCAGTGAGTCTATTAACAATACTTGTTTAATACTTGTCTAGAATCCTCTTACATGCTACATAGGAGAGCTCATTCTCCAGGGCGCTGATGTCCGCCACGTTGACGTAGAAGAAGGGACGGAACTCCGGCACAGCCACCCCCACCCCAGGGATTGAGATGTTTGCCAGGCAACAGCAGCAGTAGACTAATACGAAAGAGGGGGTGCAGGGCCAAATTAGAAAAATGATACATGCGTGTGGGAGAGACAGAGGCACACAGGATGTGAATGTCTGCATAATGTGCTGGCTGTCCAACACTGTAACTGTAGCTGGAAAGGAACTGCATGTACGCTGACGCACAATCAATCATATAATTATTGGGTAAAGGACACAAATGAGACTGATTGTTTTTCATGTGCTGCTACAGGCAAGGCCAATATGCATGAATCTCAAAATGTCAAACTATTCGAAAGTTATATTCAAACTTTTGGAAATAAATCCAGATGTTTCTCACCCCTGTAGCACACCACACCCACAGGCGGAGGGGAGAATATGAGAATGCGTCTGCGGAGAAGAGCCAGTTTCCACAGCACCATGATATGCTCACCAAAGAAGCGGATGAATTGGGACATACAGCCTGCAGGGTGTGTGATCTGGTCCACAGGAGTTCAAATACAGGTTAGTAAGTGAAACTCTTCAGAGACAGACATAGTAACAGCTAATTTAGATGAAAGGGAGATGGGAAACTCCCCCCTACCTTCATCTCAGGGTGCATACTGTGGTTGATTGCCGCCCCCCAGGCGTTGGCTGGACATGCGGTAAAAACACAATCACCACTAGGTGGCAGCAGTGCTCTCTTGTCCTCATAGAAGGCCTCCAGAGGAGAGTAGTGGCCTGGGGACTGGAGCTGAAGCCTGGAGTAGGAAAGAAGTTCCACCCAAACATGTTAAAATATACATTAAAAGTGGAGATGCCATAAAAAGACTCGCAGAGAAACTGTGACTTCAGTTTTCTTTTATTGTGCATGAGGGAACTACTATTTGCAATTAATCTCAAAACACTTTCGCAATAAAGTTTTAGTCTAAATCCTGTCACAGACTAAGCAAATTATCCCAACTGAAACAACCAAAACCATTCCAATAATTCCCAGTGCCATTAATGAAGTTGCAGAAATTGTGAAAAACCTCCATTGTGCAAACTACAAACAACTGAGCTTTGGCTGCACCACAAACCTGCCAACAAATCTACACACCCTGAACAGTATTTCACAGACACATTCAATTTGGAATGAGAATTCTAGATTTGGCGCAATATATTATTCATTGTAGCACAACATGTAGGTACATAGTGATCCTGCTCTGTCCAGCAACAGTTTCAAGTGACACATTCTCATATAAAAATAAAGACATTATGCATTTGTGATCAGCTGCAGTCGTTTATTATACAACTAATATGTCTGTGGCCTGGAAACCATCATTCAGTAGCAACAGACTGGTATGCAGGCAAGATTGCTATTTAACAAATCAAATATTAGGTGTCCAGCTGCATGTACTTTTCACCACCATCATTATGTTATAGCAAGGGTTATGTACAAACTTCACACTGCCATTAATAACTTCTATCCGTGTTTAGCATAAGTAAAACAAACAGGTTCTGTTAAGTACCAAATAAAGACAAGTATGCAGAGTTAAGAAAAGGAAAAGGTAAACAGAACTTCCTAAATATCCTGGCCACCTCGCAACCAACAGTGATGCCTTTACATAAGAAACAGTTGATGGGGAATCTACTATGTAGGGAACAATGAGTAAGGAGCATGACCACTGCATGACCGATGGCCAATAGAGGCCTGTGGGAACTGTGAGGGGGGAAGAAAGGAGGATCAGGGAAAGCAGAGAGAAACAAGGACTGGATATAGAGAGAGCTGTGTTCAAATGGCCACTGAAGAGAAAGTGTGACATGCATGTGACAAAATTTGGGATGTAACACTGAAGTACACAGGCCTGTCCACAGCAGCAAAGATACTTCATGGGGTCAAAAGATGATGGAGGCGTAGTGTTGCTGCAGGACATCAAAAGTGTTAGGGAGAGAAAACAGGAGTCACACTAAAAGTGTGAAAGTGGTCTTTTGGAGAGGAAAGAAGAACCAGGCTGCAAAAAAAAAGGCATCACTAGCCACTCATAGAGGCTGACAGAGACACTGACAGACTTGAGAGTCAGAGGTTGAGAATAAGTTTCAAATATTAAGACTGAACATGTCCAGCACAACTATGTATATCAGTACCAATTCATAAACCCTTTTTTTAATTTTACCTGTACTAGCACCATGATTCTAGGGTTTATTTGTTCCAGACTATAATATCTCAACAACTAAAAATGCATCATGCACATAATTATGCAATTGGCTCCTAAACTTTTAGCCTAAAGCAGCGTTATCTAAATTAAATTAGATTCAACTTCATTGTCCTGGTGCAGAGTACAAATGACTGAAATGCAGTTAGTATCTAAGCACAAGTGCTGACAATGAGATTATTTACATGGAGATACTTTAGCTAAGAGGAGCATGGGGATGCGAACTATACATTTGCTACCTAAGCATGTATGTAGGATAAAATGTGTTTGAAAATGTTTAAATATGATTAAATAATTCCTTATGAGAGCATAACTATGAAAAACAGAAATCATACTCATTACTTCAATTATGTTCTAACCTATTCTAAAAGTACACATCAGGTTTTCCCACTAACATAGCTCTAAACCCAAATATGGAATCTATATTTCTTGTAATTAAAGGCTAATCTTAATATATGCTATTTTTTGCCCAGTGTTCTCAACAAAATAGAAAAGCAATGAACCTGTAGATTGAAAAATGTAATTAAATGTTAACAGTATATATTAGATTAATTATATAAAATCATTCATCAGCAACATTTGCTACTTCCAGCTTCTCAAAGTTTTGAGAGTTTGTTTTGTTCAACACTGTTATATGTAAATTCTCTCTGCTGAGGACGATCAGATAATATGACTAAAAGCTCCAGAACATTTACTGTACAGACCATGTAGCGAGACAGTTTTGGTCAAATTATTATTTTGGGTTGGGGAAATTGTGATGGGGATTTTTCAGTATTTCATAGAATAATATTCTAAATGATGCTATTAGCAAAATAATACTCCAGAACAGCTCTTCTTACCTGACCTGGTGCTCCAGGAAGCTCATGTAGCGATAGAGCAGGGTGTAAGAAGGAGACAGGATCCCTACCGACTTCATCCTTGCACCCCTCTCCACTGTGCTCTCCACTGCCATGTTGGCAAAGCAGGCGAGACCAAAGTAGCAGCCCTTCCGGAAGTAGCTGTGGATGGAGGGGAGAGGGAGACAGACGAAGCAATGAGTCATGAAAGGCAAAGGCACTGCCAGATGGCTGTGCCTTTTTGTTTTTTACTTTTTGCCAGGCAACACTTCGTTTTTTTTATTCTGTCCTGCCAGGAGAAGGACATGGGGCCGCATCTTAATCCTCACAACTAGCTTCTTCCTCTTGGTTGTGTCATCCAGGTTATAAAGAAGACAGCCACCTTCCAGTAATTTGCAAATACTGATCAGTCACACACTTACATAAAGTCTGTGGTGACTCGGTGGGAGCCACTGGCAATGGCCTTGAATTCCACTCCCTCCAGGTCCATATCTTTGGGCAGACACCACTCCAGCATGTTTCCTACCACACCCACACAACAAAGATGTAATAATAATAAAACACACATGCAAGCAGACAAACAAATATACTGTTTTATCAGGATTTCATTTAATGTTTGCAAAACAACGGTTTCGGCCAAACTGGATTCTTTGGAATTCATTATACGACGGTTGAGCGCAGACGCTCAAGCAGCAGCTGAGCAAATATGGTCCGATAGCAGAGGAGAAACAGAAGGTGACTCAGCCAGTGTATTTTTTTATTTACTCATTATACGCACGTATCAGTCAAAAATGAGTTGACTGAATAGGCTGCAGGTCCATATCCTTCACCGAGATTAAACCCAAAGATACTTTGAAAGCTGCCATTGATAGTAACCAAGCTTAAAGTATCCTGCACTTCTAAGTGCCTATTAATGCTATTTATTAATACTGCTATAAAGGCACTAGTAAGATAAAAAGCAAGGGCTATATTTTCATTCATATGTATACCCAGCTATGGAGCTTGCTCCAATTTTTGTCCACTTATGTCCTGTCAACTTTACTTGCTGATGATAAAATACAGAAGAAGAAACACTTCCCCGCCAGAGTGACGGCTCCAAAAAACAAGATAGACGGTGGAAGGAATGCAAAATACGTCTGCTCTTATTCTGTTTTCTTGATTGTTCCTTCAAACTGCCATAAATGGAGCCTGCTGTGTGTGATAAGGAGGTGCAAGGTTACATACATGTGTGCCGCAGACGTAGCACAATTTATTTTATTGCCACAGCAGATGTGTTTTTTCAAGGCAAAATGCAGTGAACACAACATTGTGTTTGCCTCAGTAGGATAACTACAATACCTTTGTGATTTTGTGTTTCTAACAATATTGTAGCATCTTATCGTGAATCACCTTGTGAGTGTATTATGAAAGAAACATGTGACATCAGCTCATTAGCAAATGGAAAGTCCATGGCAACAGTACTTACTGTACTGCCCAGGAACCGATTCAGCTGATCTACCTGCAATTGATCTTTTTCTTTTAAAACCGAGGCCTTATCTGTCTAGCACGGTGGTAGCTGTGGAGTACTTGTGCCATTAGTGACCCTTAACTGGACACATTTTTTTTTTTTGTTAAACTCATAACACGTTCATCACCCGATTGTCCTGATCTCCTGTCAATCTGATATGCTGCAACATCATAAAGTGACTGGCTCCACCCTGAAGAGACCAAGCCAGGTTTTCTCAAACATGTCATGATTCTAACAGGTATTAGATTCTCTCTCTGTTAACAACCTGACTGGCTACTATTTCATAGGGACTCACTCTCCTTTTACCATGACCCTCATAAAAAATGTATTGTTTTGTCGGGTGATACCAGCTGTCACAGTTCCTCTCACACTACTCACCCTAACATAACCCAGCATTTTTGACATTTCTGTCCAGTAATTACAAGATGACCTGGGTTTGGATGGCGTCTCTGACCTCATGTCCAGGTCAGAAAAAGCCACACCTGTTCTGTAGAGGAAGGCTCTGCGTTTTTCGTTTTAGGCTTCAGACACAGGCATTGGTTAAACAAAGCTTCATCTGTTTTCATTTGCGCTTTATAAACACTATCTCTTGCCTACCCATTTAGTATTATGTGTATAATATTTAGATTTCTGATATTTTATGACGCCTTACCAGATCTGGTATTGAACGTGACCACAAAGACCGACACGATCTGGTCCTTTTCTTCCCATTTCACCATCCTGTCCCCCAGCGACGCTTCCCTCGGTCCTGTATCCGAGAGATGCTGCTCCTTGTCAGGGCGCAGCTCTTCATCCGTGCGAACCGAGTTGCAGGCGGTCGCGATTAGGGCGCTGCATCCGTCTATGCTGGAGACAGACCTGCCGGGAGTGGGACCCCCCGGACTGCTGCTCCACCCAAAACCCGGCGCGGTGCATGTAGATAAGGCACGACTGTTGGAGGGGCTCGACAGCCCAGGTGCTGCACCGCCGGGCTTCTCCGCGGACGGAACCTCCTCCCAATCCAGCAGGGGGGCTCGGTCCGACCGCTCCACCATCCTGTCGGCGGTGCCGCCTAAACAGTCTCACCTCGATTGTAAATGATGTCTCAGCCGATAGGCACTAGGTCCATCCGTGGAAAACTACACTTCAGTGCAAGTCCCGTTAAATGGACTAATGCTAAACTATTTTAAACGTTTGTATTTGGCATCAAATTAACGCTTTGTAGTGTAGCATTCACATCTAGATTTAATAGCTTTCTAGTCTGAGGTGATCATAAATTTGATGCTGTTGAGAGAGGGCAACTCCTTCCTCTGATCCGAGTTGCATTCAAAATAAATGACCAGTTACTGCCAAATTCCCTTAACTAAGAAACGATATTGAACGTTTGCCAACACGGATTTGTTTTGAGCTCTTGAATGTAACCTGTACAACACCGTCTGAATCAATTATGTCTGCAGAGCCACACTTTCGAACAAATTATTTAGGCTTTAATAAAGCAGAGCAACTAGAGTAAGAACGCCAATATTATTGGTGTGTGATTTCTGTAGGAAATACATATTTTAAACGTGTGCTATCAATACATATACGTTTGTTTTATTTAAACGGGCTATTTTAAATGTGTCGAATGTTGCAAAACAAAACCCAGTAGCGAAAGTTGGTGACATCGTTCAGAGACACGTCAACCACACGGAAGAAAGTCTTTCTTCAGCCAGGCAGCCTGCCTCTTTCTAACATTAGGAGAGTAGTCTTATCAAAATGGGTGAGTAACTTACTTATCGGTCTATAAAATAAGCAATTGTACAACTATGGTTGCGTATGGATAATGAGGCCCTGGTATATCAATGTTTTGGAACTATCTGCCTGTTTAAGTCAACAAGGAGTGCGACAGTTGTGTTATGAGCTAGCTAGCTAGCTATCGTTAGCTATTTACAAGAATATTTTTTATCCGTGGTGGTGTTTTTGTGTGTTGGTAACGTTTTCGTATCTACAGTTAGCCACCAAGGACGTAAGTGTCAAAAGCACGGTACTTCGAGTTTAGGTGATTCCATCATTCTGTGATTAATATTGCTAAGCTAAGTTAGCCTAGGCTAACTTGCTCAACCACCTGAGCTATGAGGCCACTGTGGCAAACCAGGAACAGCTGGGTTTTAAATGGTCTGTGTTTCCAAACGTTCAACTAAGTTACTTATTTTTGTAATATCTTTTCGGCATTATACATTCTAGTCGCTTATCTGTTCACTTACGTTCCAAATCTAAAGTTTTAAGTTATAAATAAGGTAAACAAGGTACAGTGCGTCCAGAAAGTATTAACGGCGCTGAACTTTTTCCACATTTTGTTAGGTTACAACTTTATTTCAAAATGCATCAAATTCATTATTTTCTTCAAAATTCTACAAACAATACCCAATACTGACAACTTAAAAGAAGTTTGTTTGAAACCTTGGCAAATGTATGAAAAATAAAACATATCTACATAAGTATTAACAGCCTTTGCCATGAAACTCAAAATTGAGCTCTGGTGCATCCTGTTTTTACTGATCATCTTTGAGATGTTTCTGCAATTTGATTGGAGTCTACCTGTGGGAAATTCAGTTTATATAAGGTGCCGCAGTTAACCGTGCCAGTCAGAGCACTAACCAAGTCATAAACTCCAAGGAATTGTCTGTGGAGCTCAGAGACAGGGTTGTATTGAGGTTCCAGTGAGCACAGTGGCGTCCATCATCCGTAAATGGAAGAAATTTGGAACCCCCAGGACTCTAACTAGATCAGGCCGGCCAGCTAAACTGAGTGATTAAGAGAGAAGGGCCTTAGACAGGGAGGTGACCAAGAACCCAATGGTCACTCTGAAAGAGCTGTAGCGTTTCTCTGTGGAGAGAGGAGAACCTTCAAGAAGTACAACCATCTCTGCACCAGTCCAGCAATCAGGCCTCTATGGTAGAGTGGCCAGACAGAAACTACTCCTTAGTAAAAGTCACATGACAGCCCACCTGAAAGACTCTGACCATGAGAAACAAAATTCTCTGGTGTGATGAAACAAAATTCTCTGGTGTGATGAAACAAAGATTGAACTCTTTGAGCTGAATACCAAATGTCATGTCTATTAAAGCATGGTGGTGGCAGCATCATGCTGTGGGGATGTGTTTCAGGCGCAGGAACTGGGTAACTAGTCAGGATAAAGGGAAAGATAAATACAGTAATGGACAGAGACATCCTTGGTGAAAACCTGTTCCAGAGAGCTTTGGATCTCAGACTGGGGTGACAGTTCACCTTTCAACAGGACAATGATCTTAAGGACAAAGCTAAGATAACAAATGGGTGGCTACAAGACAACTCCGTGAATGTCCTTGAGTGGCGCAGCCAGAGCCCAGACTTGAACCCGCATCATACTCAAAAAGACTTTAGGCTGTAATTGGTGTAAAGGTGCGTCAACAAAGTATTAAGCAAAGGCAGTGAATACTTATGTACATGTGATTTGTGTTTATTTATTTTTTATTTTTAATACATTTGCAATGATTTACAGTGTCATTATAGTGTATATTTGTAGAACTTTGAAAAAAATAATGAATCCATTTTGAAATAAGGCTGTAACATAACAAAATGTGGAAAAAGTTAAGCGCTGGAAATACTTTCTGGATGCAATGTAATAGTTTTCTGCTTTAGTTGATCAAGCACATTAGGTTACTTTAAAAAGCTACTTCTCAGCACTAAAACTTACCATGTGTCTGTCTCCAGGTGGTTTCTTCTCTAGTCTCTTCTCAGGCCTATTTGGCACAAGGGAAATGAGGATTTTGATCCTCGGTTTGGATGGTGCAGGAAAAACAACCATTCTGTACCGGCTACAGGTTGGAGAGGTGGTTACCACAATCCCTAGTATGTAATTATCTCTTCCATACTAGTCTCACATTAAATCCTGTATAATAGTTAAATCTGTAATTGCACCCATCAGTAAACCTGAAGGCAACTCCTGTAGCTTTTAGCACTATGTATTGTGTTTCCATTTGATGTGGTATATTTGAATGTAGTTGCACCTCTGAATGGCATTCAGAGAATGTCTTCTTTAATTAACTTAACCATTATACAGTATTGTGTATTTGTCATGATAACTGTGTGCAAATAACTTTTCAGATAAAGACTTACCAAATGTAATTCTTCGGTTTTGTGTTAGGACCTTTCTACTGTTTAGTCTTTAGAAAAGAAAGATTCAGCATTGTTTTGTTTTTTTTCACAGTTTGAAAATGGCAATCACATACGGAAGAAAAGCTTTGTCTGTGTGTAGTGCAATGCATATCATAATTACAGATGATAAAGGGATAATAATCAAATATCCATTTGGATTTGTGCAGCAATTGGGTTCAACGTTGAGACAGTCACATATAAGAACCTAAAGTTCCAGGTGTGGGATCTTGGGGGACAGACAAGTATCAGGTAGGTGGAATTGACAGGTGGTGGCTGAGTACCCTGTTGTGAATATGTGCATATGGAACTAAAAATATGGTTGATGCCCAGTCAACAAAACTTTAGTGTTTACATATACAGTATCTAATATACAATTGTCAACTTTTTTCATATTCACATTGTTTCAACTTTTTTATTTTAACTTCTGTTTTAGTGCTTATTTCTTTGCACTACTTTCTAACCACATTTTTCTCTGACGTCAGCAGATTTTCTGTTTGACCTCACACGCACATCCAGTTTTTCCAGCTTCTCATTCTCGGGTTTTTCTGTTCCGTAGGCCCTACTGGCGGTGTTATTACTCAAACACTGATGCAGTCATCTATGTCGTTGACAGCAGCGACCGCGACAGGATGGGAATCTCAAAGTCTGAGTTGGTGGCCATGTTGGAGGTTTGTAGACTACTTAGGAGTTTCTATCTTGGCCCTCCCTGTGATGAGATGCCTTTACAAGCTTAAACCACTTGGAGTAAAATATCTTAACAACCTTTAAATATAATTCAAACATCTTCAGGGTTTCACCTGTCCCTAACTCCCTAACCTACGCAATAATTTCATATGTGAAAAAGTGGAATTGAACCGTTAATTCAGTTTTCTTAGTACAATATTATATATATATTACTGTATTAATAATAAAATCTCTCATTTCAGTGGCATTTAAATTTTAACATGAAGTATTTAACAAGTACCACTAATTAAATTTCACAAATGCATATTTAGCTTGCAATCGCTAATTATAACAGTAACTTTTTTTTCCCCAACAAGACTTAATATTAGGAGTTGCCACTTGGCAAAATTCTGGTTTAATAGTGAGCTTTTTGGAGATTTGATATTTCACAATATTTTGTTATCAAGGAGGAAGAGCTAAAGAAGGCGATCCTGGTGGTATTTGCAAACAAGCAGGACATGGACCAGGCGATGACGCCCACAGAGGTGGCAAATTCTCTGGGCCTTCCTGCACTCAAAGACAGAAAATGGCAGATCTTCAAGACTTCTGCCACCAAAGGCACAGGCCTGGATGAAGCAATGGAATGGTAGGCTTTACCTTACATACTTCAGTGAGAAATAGAAGTACAATTTTGTGTAATAAGTCAAACATAGGGATAAAATGATCCTATTTAATATTTAAAGTAGTAATGGAAATAAGGTTTCATTTTTTAAGTACTATTCTTCTTTCATACTATGAGCAAACCAGTACAT
Organism: Channa argus; assembly: GCF_033026475.1. NCBI lineage: Eukaryota > Metazoa > Chordata > Actinopteri > Anabantiformes > Channidae > Channa > Channa argus. The sequence continues at coordinate 14,176,063 of NC_090217.1, read as the reverse complement.
GTGGATTTAGGGTAGATATTGCACAACATCCGTTGGCTGTGTTTACTAAGACTGAATTATATTTGCTCTCTGTCTGTCCTGACAGGCTGGTGGATTCCCTGAAGAGTCGACAGTAAAATGCTCCCACCCATTCTGTATATATTCCTGACCCTTGACCCTTCTCTACGAAGCCTTGTGACTGTCCCCTCCCTGTGTGTCACCTTCTTTTGGACCAGTAATTGCACTCCTGCCCTCCCTTTCCACACCTCATACCCACCTGAAGCCTTGGCCAAACCCTCCTGATGCCTTTCAAGCCTGGGACTGATAAGTAAAGGTTGCAGTAATGTCTGGATCTTTCTCACACACCCACACACACAGTAAATCAAGTGAAGGTTTCAGAGCTGTAGGACTGCAGTAATAGATGGGCTACAGTCAGACTGCGACATCTACATTTTTGTATGTTTCAAATAATACATTCATCTTAGTCTTTAAATAATGGCTGCACACCTTTGAACAAACATGTTAAAGTTTGCTAAGTTTCTAAAGTCAAGACTAAACACAATAACAAGAAGTTTAGACGAAACAACAAGAGGCTTTTTAGGAATTTTTTCTATCAGATATTTATTATATCTAACTAGCATCATTCACTCCAGAAATTGATACTAGTTAAGCCGGAGGATGATGAGTATTTGATGTGAACCATCAGCAAGTAGATGATGGCAAGATACTGTTTTCCAATAGCCACAAACATTTTAAGAGGTTCCTGAGCTAACGCGATGAGGGAACACAGCTGCTGGATTGCCATGTTATTAAACCCCGTTCACTATATGCTGGACTAATACAGAATTTAATTCCTGGCTTAGTTCTCTGTAAACAATTCACTAATTTCCTGATTCGTTTTTTCAAGTGAAAAGAATTCAGCTTCAAACAGTTTGTCTACATGTGCATGTCCTCTGACCAAGTGTTACTGTAGCCTGTGTTGTTTTGTATTATACATCAGGCAGATGCACTGTCATGGAATAATTTTTCCGCAGTTGAGTTTTTCCCACTTTTAAAACTTAGTTTAGGTGGCTGAAACCCTTTTCCCATTGGAATCCTTGAGTGCAGCTTTGGCATATTAGTCATGTAGTTACTAAACACTAACTGAGTGCACAAAGTTTAATGGTGGCATATTTATATCTGCTTGTACAGTGAAAACAATTCTCAGTAAAGATGCTATGAGTGATTGTACTATTGTTGTTTGGACTCTTGTAATTATGTTCAAATACCACAACTTATTAAAAATGTCTCAAACGTTATGCACAGGATAGAAATCTTAGGATAATCAGTTCATGGCAGAAAAACAATTTCAGCTTTAACATGGTGCCCCATTTCTAATTCCTCGTGTGTGTGTATATACACACACAAAAGAATGTTGGATCTTTGTCACGAAAAATTGACAGTTTTTCCAAAGCATTCTCCTTTGCTGCCAACCACCTGCCAACCACCTGCCCACTAAAGTCACTTTCCTGGGCCAGGCAGCTGGTTTTCACTCCCACCTAGTGTCCTTCATGATCAGTTCCCCACCTCCACCAAAAAAAAGCTCACTGCACCATGGCCAGGTCTTTGAGTGCATGGCTCCGGTGCTTCTTTGCTTTATATCCAGGCCGGAGAAACTCTATCTTCCTTTTCTTGGCTTCAATTTTGTTCTTGTGCTTCTTTAGCTTCTTTTTGGCAGCGATGTCTGGATTAGCCACAGCCTGGAAGAGAGAGATGAGGAAAAAATTTATAAAAAAAGCTGACTCCGCTGTGTGTGTGTCTGTGTGTGTGTGTGTGTGTGTGTGTCACACTCTCACACACATACTCACTGTGGAGGGGTAAGTAGGTAGGTAGAGGCGTAGGTAAGTAGGTAGGTAGAGGGGTAGGTAAGTGGAGGGGGGGGTAAGTAGATAGGTGAGGGGTAGGTAAGTAGATAGGTGAGGGGTAGGTAGAGAGGTAGGTGAGGGGTGGGTAGGTGAGGTGAGGGGTGGGTAGGTAGGTGGGGGGGTGGTGAGGTGAGGGGTGGGTGGGTAGGTAGGTGAGGGGAGGTGAGGTGAGGGGTGGGTAGGTGAGGGGTGGGTAGGTGAGGGGTGGGTAGGTGAGGGGTGGGTGAGGGGTGGGTAGGGAGGTAGGTAGGTGAGGGGTGGGTAGGTAGGTAGGTGAGGGGTGGTGAGGTGAGGGTTAGGTAGGTGAGGGGTGGGGTGGTGAGGTGAGGGGTGGGTAGGTAGGTGGGGGGGGGGGTGAGGTGAGGGGTGGGTGGGTAGGTAGGTAGGTGAGGTGAGGGTTAGGTAGGTAGGTAGGTGGGGGGGTGGTGAGGTCAGGGGTGGGTGGGTAGGTAGGTAGAGGGGTAGGTAGGTGAGGTGAGGGGAGGGTGGGTAGGGAGGTGAGGGGAGGGGTGGGTGGGTAGAGGGGTAGGTAAGTGGAGGGTGGGGTAAGTAGATAGGTGAGGGGTGGGGGGGTGGGTGGGTAGGTAGGTGAGGGGTGGGGGGGTGGGTGGGTAGGTAGGTGAGGGGTGAGGGGTGGGTAGGTAGGTGAGGGGTGAGGGGTGGGTAGGTAGGTGAGGGGTGAGGGGTGGGTAGGGAGGTGAGGGGTGGGTAGGTGAGGGGTAGGTAGGTGAGGGGTGGGGGGGTAGGTGAGGGGTGGGTAGGTTACCCCTCTACTTACCTACACACTGTGTGTCAGAGTGAGTGAATGGCTTGTGTTTTGGTTGCATCATACCTGCATGGCTCTGTGTCGTTTGCGTGCCGCTCGCCTTTGTGAAAACTCCTTCTGTACAGCTGAGAAAGCCAGAGAGAATCTCTCCAATCCCACTTGTCTCTTCAAAAGCTCAATCAGCTCCTGTGCCAGATTCTTCAATGTGGGGTCTGAACAGAGACAGAACAGAACGCGAAGATGTTTGAGGATGATTTCATCGCCATGTCCAGTTAGCTGGACAAACAGTGTGTATGCCAGGACCTATGGAAGAGGAGCAGGAGGATTTACCTTGGTCTGCATATGTGCTGTCCAGCTCTCTGTACAGGGGGGTGACAATAGTAGTCAGATAGGGACCAAGCCTTTCCTTTCCCAGGTCCATCGTGATTGCACCCAAAAATTTAAACACACATGTTCTCTGTGGGAGAGTGAGGGGGATGAAAATTAAACAGAATTACAAATTAAGAAACTAGAACGACTGGCTATTTTTAAATGCTGTTGAATCAATTTATGTGGCTATAAATTTTGGTTTACTCCATAACTACCTTTAAGGGAACTTTGGGAGTGTACGCTGCTTCTCTTTTGGCCATCAGCGACAGTTTCTTCATCAGCCACAGAAGTGAAGGAGGCCGATCGTCCTTGTCCATTTCGTCTTCTTCCTCCACTTCCTTTTCACTCTCCTCCTTTTCCTCTTCTTCTCCCTCATCTTCATCTCCATCTCCATCTCCATTCTCCCGCTGATCCGCCTCCTCTTTTGCTCCTTCCTGAGGGGAGGTGACATCAGACTCCGGGGAAATCAGGTAGATCACCTTACCGACGAACAACAGATTCTTGATCACCTGTGGGTGGAGAGGAATATTTGTGTCAATCAAATCTCACCTGTGTATTTACATATTGTGTTGCCAGCATTAGTGCACCTGCTCTCCTGATGCGGTGTCCAGAAACTTGGACTGTAACTGATTGCAGAAAGATAATGCCAACTCTCTCATCTAGGGGTCAGAACAGAAAGAAGTACATGTGCTTTAAAAATCAAAAGAAGATGCAGAAATCAGCTCAAAGCAGACTTGAGTTGGAGCTTCACCTTTTTGTCCAGGTTACTGGTAATGAAGGCTGTGGCCACTGATTGAGGTGAATCTCCCCCCTCTTCTCTCCAAATGGCAACCAGCTGCTCTGCCTGCTGGGCTGCAAACAGCTGACCAAAGAGCTGCGAGGCGGTGAGCCACACCCAGCAGTGAGGGTACCGCAGGTGGGCTTCAATGTGACCTGAAAGTGTCAGGAACAAACAATGAGTACCGTAATTATGTGAATTGTATATTGTGATATAAATACTGTTGATCTTTTACCCCAAATATGAAAGAGTATGTCATGAGGCTTTTTGAGGTCCAGGAGGCTGCAGTGTTTGCTCAGTTTAGTGATAAGAGTCAGATAACTGAACAACAGCCTATCGGCTCCTTTCTCGTCCTGCTCCTCCTCAATCTAAAAAAAAAAAAACAGACATGGTTACAACAATGATTTCTCTTCATAAAATGCCAAACCTGTGGCGGAAGATGGTGGGAATAAATTAACATTCACATCTTCATAATTTCCTGGGTTGATCCCTCTCTCCAGCAGTGGCAGCAGATTTTCCAGGCGACGGGCAAACTTCTCCTCCTCCACCTCCACAAACAGACCACAGACCTGTGCACCAAGACGCCGCAGGCTGGCCTAAGAGGGCAGCCGTAAAAACGAGATCATAAATTAAAGGATTTCAAACACTAAAATAATAAAAAATACAATAAATAATTTTTGGGGAAAATGTTGCATTAGGTGTGTGCATGCTGTGTACCTTTTCTGCATTAAGCCATGTGTTAACAAGAGAGAACAGAGTGTTCTGACGGTTCACGTCTAGGTGGGTCAGCAGGGTCTTGATGGCCATGGCGGCCATTTTTTTACAGCGTGCCGAGTCATCGTTGACCACAACTAAGGCTAGTGGTGCGAAGAATAAGCCACTATACTGCAACAACAGGTTCTGAAATAGCAGTAATTAAGTAAGTAAGGCGAAAGCATAATGCAAACACTGTTATCAAGAGAAAAAAAATTTACCTGAGGGAAAGTTTGGAAGATGTATGCCAGCATCTCCAACACAGACTCTCTGCCCGTGTCGTGCTCATAGTGCAGCTGAGCTACCACGAAGTCCAGATGCCCTTTGAGTTTCCTTCCCAGCGGGTAGTCCAGCAGGTACTTCAGATAAATCTACACCACAAAAACATCTTCCTTTCACTGCTTGAACATCTGCAGCTCACAGAATAAAAAAACAACATAGCTTGACATATATTTTTTTTTTTTTTTTAATTCTGTTGTGTGCCAGTACCTGTCGGCAGTGAATCCTAATCATAGCATTGCAGCCAGTTACAGACAGCTTAGCAACTTTTTTCATCACCTCCTCCATCTCTGGAACAACAAGCTTCCTGGACAGAATTGCCTGGTGGACGCGGATACAATCACATGTAAACATGCAGCTCAGACATTTTCCATGAACAAGGTAACACTTTATCTTGAGCTCCATTACATACCTTCAGGAGGCCAAAGGCGGTGGCCTGGCGAGACTGGTCGTAGATGTCCTCCTCAGCGTATCCAAGCAGCACCTGCAGCTGTGTCTCAGAGATGTTGTTGGTTTTAACGTTCCTCACAAATATGGTAATGGCCTGAGAGACAGAAAAAAAAAGTAGCTGTGTGATCTTCAGTTTGTCTGACAAGTTCTCTGATCCAGAGTGACGTATACAGAATAGTACACAACATAGTTTGAGCCATCTCACAACTTAAATAGCATTTTCCCCAAATAATTAATTTACTGCCATCTCCTCATTTTGCTCTTCAAGGTCCCATCTTAAAGGAACATGAACAAACACCTTTCATCAACATTTTGGCTTATTTGCAGACTTAAAAGGGAAATTCCCTGCATATACAGAATGGAGTCTCCTGCTTTTCTTCAGGATTGTGTAGACATGCGTATTTATTATTTGTAGTACCTGGAAGCAGTTCTGAACCAGGTGGTAGTTTTCCCCGCGGGCGGCCCCAGCCTTGGAGTAATCCTTCAGTAGGACAAAGAGCTGCTTGGTCAGCTGGGTGGCGTTCTGTGCAACAGCTGGGAGAGGAAACTTCAACAGCCAAGTGAATCCCACCAGAGCCTCTGTGATCACCTAGGAGGGAGGAGAAGATAATGAGGGTGGAGGTAAGTGTGTGTACGAGGTTAGAATCTTTGAGAGCTCAAAACGGGTTTGACCAACCATGAGAGGTGGCCATGAAACCATCAGATTAGTACCTTGACATGCATGGAATCGAGGCAGTCGAGCAGCAGCCGTACAAAAGGATCCAACATCTCCCGAGCTGAGGCCTCAGACGACGTCACTTTGGATTTCTTCAGACTCAGGTGGAGCAGCTGAGAAATGCATTAATGATGACAAAATCTTCAGAAACAATGCAGCTTTGGATTAACGCACAAATCTGATACAAGACACATGTTCTTTCCTTCTCACGTTTAAGTAACACATTTTGTCATAGTAGTAGTTATATATATTTATTTCTATTTTGCTGCAAACTAAGCTTAACAAAATTTAATTAAAACTTAGTTTGGGGAGTGTTTCAATGTTCACCTTAAGGCCTGCATCCACCAGAATGTGCATGTTGGTTCGTCTGCTGACCAGAGCTTTCTGACCCCCCCTCTTTGGAGTTGCGGGTAGAAGCAGGCAGCTGGGAGGAGGTAGTCTGGGATCAGGGGGAGGCTGATCCAAGGCTTTTTCTCTGCAAATGCAAACATGAACACAAGAATGTGGTAAAATATGGATACAAATGAAATTTGAGCTGAGCTTGTGTGAGTGAGTGTTTACCGATCTCTCTTGGTGAGCAGTGGCAGACTCTGGCTGACCAGGCCATGGCTCAGTAACAGGATGTCCTGGGGAGTCATGCCCTCGTTGACCAGCAGACCCTGGACCAGTCGCCGCAGCACGGCACCCACTCGATTACACACCTTCAGACTGGATGTAGTCTCCAGGATCTATTTGGAGGTTAACAGGAGAAGTAGGACTAGGTGCACCTGTTATCTTATCCATACAATGTTCATACCACATTGACAACTAGGTTCTCAACATAAATTATTCAATGTTAAACAGAATTCCACTATGATTCTTGGTAAATACAAGAAAAATGCACTTGATGACTTCTTTCAATTAGAGTTAGCTAATCAACTAAGTAAGATATGAGTTGGTGTCTCACATGAAGTCACTTTTCGTCTATTCAAAGTAAGACTTTATGGCATAAGCCTTGACTGTGACTGTGCTCCAATTTAGCATGTGTTCTTCAGTTTTTCAAAATGAATCACATCTCTTCCTCACCTCCTTCAGTGGAAGTATAAGCTTGGTGATGCTCTCCTTGCTACAGAAACGGGCCAGCAGCTCGTAGGAGTCCATGCTCTTGCTGTGTCGAGCCTCCATCAGCTTGGAAACGATCCCCTTCACATCCTTTTCCTCAGCCACAGCCCCAAACAGCTCGTTGTTGAAGATCTGACCAAACAGGAAGAAAAAAAAGATGTAAAATGAATAAAAAAAAAACGGCATACAAAAATAAAACATCTGAATCACACAGAAGTCTCTGTTAAATCAAGAAACATATGTTCTTACATCAATGAGCATGTTCATGCAGGGATCCAGGTCGCCACTTTTCAGAGTTGGACTGACAGCTGACAGCAGCTGGTACACTGTGAAGGTTAGTACATGCACCTGGGTGGGGGAAGATCAGAACCAGAAGATAGCAAATTGTAAAGGAGTTCAGTAATAAGAAAAATGGCGTAACGTTTGCAGTATCTGTGTGTGAGTGTGTGGTTGTTCCTACCTGGTAGCCCTTGACCAGGACACCCTGCATCTCTTTGAGCAAGTACTGCAGGTATCTGCACCCTAGGGTCTCAATGATCTTAACCAGTGTCCCTCTTGCTACATCACGGATCTCCTGGAAACGGTTCCTCAGCAGCACACACACCTTAATTAGGATCCTGGACAACACACACAAACATTTAGTAGTGAAATTATCCACCCTTAATACTGATTTACGATCTGTAATAACATACCGAGCCCCATTAGACTTTGTCAAAAAAGTGTTTATCAGCTGTTTTTCTTAGATACACACTTTAAACACAACTAACAGCTGAAGATGTACACACACACACACACACACACACACACACACACTCGTACAGCTGCATACCCAGGCAGGTTGGCCTCCATGATGTGTGGAGGCAGAGTCTGCATCAGTTTGACCATAGCAAAAGCTATTGGTATCCTCGCCACCTCCTCATCCTTCACATCCTTCGACTTTACGGCTTTGTGCTCCTCGTCACGCTTCACCTACAGGACACACGGACCTTCACTATGATGCAACTGTGTAAAGTTTCCAGAGCAGATCAGGACTTTGTATGTCTGTGTACACATCCTACCTTTGCAGTGAGACACTTGTGCAGACGTGGCAGCACACTGTCATTAACAGTCTGATGGATGGAGCTGATCAGAGACTCTAGCTGCTCTTTGGTCTGTGGTAGCCCACTGACCACTGCAGCAGGTTTAGGAGCCGCTGACCCTTTGGCTTTGACGGTGGCTGCATCCAAACAGACACCACCCTTTTCTCCATCATTGTTGTCAATTTCCATTGATACACCAGGAGTGGCCCTACTGTCGTTCTCCACTGGCTCCTCATCATTGCTCGCGTCTGATTCCTCTGCTCCACCTTCATCCTCGTCGCCTGCGTTGATGGTGACACTCCCAGCTTTTTAGAGAGGTGTTGTTTTGTTAGGCATCAGTTATTTTATTAAATTAAATAACTCTTTTTGTTGTCTCATTAGCCCCATGTACTTACATATGTTCCTCTATCTCAATAAAGAACTACACAAAATCCAATAAAGCTTGTCATACACCCTCAAAATAAAAAACGCAACTGGTACATAATAAAAACACAAATGTAATTATATAAATATTATATACTAGTAGTATTATATACTAAATAAAAGGGGTAAGAGAGAAGAAATATAAAGGGTCACGGCAAAGATTTGACACTAGAAGGTTTGTCACTCACCTTCTCTAGCCTTAGCAGCTTCCATTTCTCTGCTGAGGGTCTGATGGTCAAAATGAAAAGCCTCAAGGAGTGTAACTAACAAACTGAAATTTAATAAAAAGGAATAAAGAGAAAAAGAACAATGAACTAGAATATCAAAAAATAAAAAGACAATATAAAAAGTTTTCCAACAGTTGACACACACAGACTGTAATTTGAAAGTACACGTATACATACACACACACACACACACACACACACACACACCTACCTAACAGCTAGTTTCTGCTCAGCCTGAGCAGTCTGCAGGATATGGATGAAGTGTTTCAAGTAGTAGAGATATTTAGACCAGGTCAGCTTGCGACACACTGCTCCCACCACCTCCACCGATGCTGATGTCATGTTCTCATGCTACAGTGAGGAAGGAGAAGAAGGATCAGACACACAACCTGAAAGCATGCCCTCTTATTCATATTTATGAAATCAAACCGTTCAGATATATGCACAGCTATGGAAATTCGGTCACCTTGAGCATCTTTTCATCTAGCAGAGCAGTCATGGCGTACGGCATGATGTAATTCTGGAGAGATCGAGATGTCATCACCACGGTGCCCTCTGTCAACTGCTTGGCTAACTTCCTCAGAGCACGACCTCGACGGTGGATCTAAAGAGGACAAACATGTGTGATGTGTGTAGAAAGGGTGACAGACATGATTTTCCAAGGTTTTTGTCTCACCTGGATGTGTTTCATGTGCTCAAAGAAGTCTGACTCTGGATCGTTGTAATTGGTGAGCTGCACCAGGTCTCTGAACTCTTTTTTGCAAGGATAGGTCTTCACCAGGCAGGCGAGCACACTGGTGTATTCATGCTGAACAGTCTGGTAGGATAATAAAGGGGAAGAGTAGAGAAACTGAAGCAATTTTTGATTATACTTCATACTGAGTGAATATTTAGTAGCTAGTGTCTATAGACATTGTTAGAAGCGAGTGCCGTTGTACCTCAGTCTTGCTGCGGAGCCCCTTATGTAGAGCATCCAGGATTGTGTGTTGTACAATGTCCTTGTAGATCTGCTCTCCAGCTCCAACTGCTGCCAGCTGGGTTATCACTGCAGACAGACACAATGTGGCATTGTCCGCCAGAGACATGTCGCCAATCTGCATCAAAGGAGAGACAAAAATATTAAAATCTCACGCTATACCTGTAAGATTGCAAAATATTCCTTTATCTTCTATCTACTGACCTCATAGGTGTGGAAGCAGTTATGTATGAGGGTGTTGATGTAGTCCAGGTCCAGAGTCTGCATATCTTTGACTCGCCTGGCAGCTTCTTGGAAAGCTGTGAGACGCACGTCAAAGTAGATCTCATCCAAGTGTCTACTGTCAAATGCATTAAGCTGGAGAGGGGGAGCAGAAAACAGTAGGTTTGCTGTCTGCTGATTGTACTGTCAAATGACGCGATAAATCATTTATCGCAGAAGGTGAGTTTGACCCCAGAGATTATTGTTGAGATTTACAAAGCCGCAATCAGACACACACTTGGATTCTGACATTATTCAGACTTTTTCAGGAGAGGGTGTATGTGTGAACACAAATGTCCGAGTGAGTAGCTTCCGACATTATCCAGACCTTATCCTTCGAGCCCCCTAGTACAATGTCTATATTATGTGGGTGAGCTTGTGCTTTAAGCACGCTGCTCTTTCCCGAACTGTCGGGAAGATTAAAAGTGAGAAATGGGTGTTTAGAGGACATTTCTATAACTCGACAACAATGCACATTGACACTCCTGCGCACATTGATCGTGCACTGAAACTTTCCCACGTGAGCAAGCTTCTGACTCGAACTCGAACGATGTGTGTTACACGTATGAAATAAAACTCCGGACAACATAAATGATCTTACCTTTGTTGCTAAATCAGTGATGTACGTGAGTGAAGGTTCCAAATCTGACAGTGTCTGAAAGCAGATCAGCACAGATATTAAGCTCATTTATTTAAACTGTCACAAGACTTTCTAGGCTTTATTGACCTCACATACAGTACATGCTGTTTTTTCTATATCTAAATAGATATATAGAGAGATCTATAGATATATATCCATATACATTTATATACATAGTGGGAACTAGATTCTTGGATTTAAATCACTTCCATAAGTGATTTAAATCCAAGAATCTAGTTCAAAATTTCTTTTTCCCTGATACCTGGAAGACGCTGGTGAGAGCCTGCCTAGGCAGCTTGTTGTGGATGAAGGAGAACATTTTGCTAAGCGGGCGCACAAAGCTGGATGGCTGCACACACTGTCGCAACAGGTTCTGCAAAGTGGCCAGGATATCAATTTCTGTCTCCTGAAACAAATGCAACGAGAACATTCAAGGTTTGCCCAAATATGTGCAATCTGTTACACTTAACACAAAGCATCAACTAGGTCACTTATGTCTTACTTGAGGGTTGTTGCCTTTCTGTAGGTAGGGTAGCAACAGGCTGATGAGCACCGAGCTCTGCTCCTTGTCGCTCACAAATAGGCTGACTCTGGCGGAGGAAAAGTGACACATCAAAAACTGTATTTTTAATGCAACAGTGTAGTTGGCAATCAAAAAGTTCTGGAGACAAAACTGCTCGGATACAGTTAAACAGAAAAAACCTGAATGAAATAGCATATGCTGTAATAACACACTAACTTGGAGAGGATGTTGAGCTCTTTGGCCACCTGTACCCTGAACTTCTTCTTCTTAAGTCTGTCTGTGTTACGCACAACTCCACTGAGGTACTGCAGTAGGGTGGAGATGTGAGGTAGCAGAACTCTCGATCCCACAGTTAATGAGTCTGGAAGAGATTCAACAATTTGCACATTTACTTTTGTCCAGCAATGCAGTAACAACAACCCTGATACTGGAATCAGACGAGAAGTGTAGTGAGGAGAAGGCATATTTAAAAATAACCTGCAGTGATGACAGCGCCCTCTTCAGGATGCGGAAGCACGGAGCCATTAACAATCAGCTCCGTCTCAGCCTCTGTAGCAACAAAGTCCTCTGTGGTTGCTAAGGACTCAGCTATGTCCATTATCATGCTGATGGTCGCCGGGGAGGCATTTTTGGCAGAGAGGAGGGCAAAGACATTCAAGAGGACATCACACTCTGGGTGGTTGGGCCTCTGCTTGGCCAGGAGGGGGAAGTACCTGAGACAGACCGACATCTGATTTGTTAATTTGTCCTGGTAAACAAGTGAGTAATGAAAGTATAAGAAAGATGACCGACTCCAACCTGGCATCTTTGCACCACACATGTATCAGTTTCAGCAGAGGGGTTGGGGAATAGGGGCTCTCTGTGGGGAGACGACAGACCTGGACAAAAACAAATTCAAACTTGCAGGTAAACAACAACACAACAACAACAACAACTGTGTGGCTAAAGAAAACACACACACACACAACCAACCACACCAACACACACACCTTGTTTGCAATATTTACCTGTGGCCAGACAACAGCCTGGAAGATAGCATCCACCTCATCTGGACTGAAGCTGTAGGAATCAAAGGTGTGAAAAAAGTCCTGGATCATCAGGATGCCGAGTCGTCTCAAATTCTTGAGAGGACTGATGCAACCTGCCCGCAGCTGCAGAAAAACAATAATTGGTTTTTAACTTATAAACTCTGGAGGAAAATATTAGGGGAAGTGTAACACAAAGCAGTACATCACTAATATACACTGTAATTTAATTACAATAATAATCTCCCTTCAGTGTACAACAGTCACCTCTACTCTCAATCCTACTTCGACCCAAAATGTATCACTTCAACCTAAAAGTCAATCACAAACTCTGCATTTTGAGTTAAAAGTACTTCAAGCACAGAAATACAGCATCTGTATCTAACAATGTCCATGATTGCAGTTTCTACCATATGAGAACAAATTTAGGGCCCTGATGATTAGCAACCTGTTAACTGAAATATTTGTATGAATCGCTCTTCGTGGGCACCTGTTTTCTTTTGTCTAGCATGGTGGAAACGGAGGCAGTGACACACAGCAGGATTTGCAGGACTTTCGGCAGGTAGATGTGGATGAGGTGGCCCAGTTTCTGGATCACAACATTGATGATGTTGAGCAGACTGTGCTGACGGCCCAGTGGCAGGATGGCGCCCACATCTGTCTCCGCCACCGCTCTCTCTACTGCTGCCAGACAAGAACCTTAGGACACAAAAAATAATAACAAATTTAAATACTTTCCACTAGAATATCAATGGAGCTCTCATTCAAGACAAGTTAGTATTTTCTACTGTTATTTGACTTAAAGCTAAGTTACTCTATGTTTTGCACAGAGTTGGTTTTTTTTTTTGCTTTCCTACCTTGAGTGTAATGGCAGACAGGCTCTAGCAGCAGGTGAATGAACATTTCAAGCTCTTCAGCCTGGCAACCCGCCAGGAAACGCAGAATGATGGAAGACCGGGAAGCGGTGTTGGCCTTCCCTTGGAACTTACTGCCAGCTTTACTGCGCAGACGGCCAAACAGGATCCTGCATCATAAAATTCAAAGAGAAAATATCAGCATTTAAATGGGTCTGCTTTATTATCTGAGAAGGTATTCAGGGGGCGCTGCATGCTTCAGTGATGAATATACCGTAGCTACAAAGTACTCAGGAGTATTCAGGAAAAGACGTAAAGCATGTGTCCTTGACTAGCAGTCCACAATTGTGTTCTATATATATGTCCAAAAGGCAGCAAAGAAAAACAACCAAAAATACTAAAAAGCACACAGTGTGTAAAGTACCTCATGAGCAGTGGGATGAGTTTGGTTCTGTGTGAAACATCAATCACTCCTGTCTCCTCAGAAATGTTAAAATGGATAATCTCCTCTTTGAAGTGTTTGTCATCAAGAAGCCTCTCCATATTCTCCCTGCGCACACGCACACGCACACACACACACACACAAAGGTCATAACAGTAACACAAAGAAGCATCTCCGTGGCTGCACACACTTATTGGCAGATTTGGGTATAAAAACTCTTTATTGCAGATAACGTAGCCTCACAATGATTAGTTCTTTAATCTGAAAGATCATGATGTTGATGAAATGGTACAAAATTCATACAAGTGTCAGTATAAATCATCCTCACACACACACACACACGTACTGTAATACAAAACCTGCACCGAAATTCTGCGTATACTGTATCTGAAAAGAAGCTGCCAGTGTGGTGCGTTGATAACTTGATAAATAGAAGCGGGCATAATGTCGGGAATAGAGACGCTGAGCTGGTAGTTAACATTCCTCTATTTGTAACCCGAGATGGTCGATGACAAGAGCTTATCAGAAGGAACAATGTCTTACTTGTATGGTACTATGTTAGGGTCTTTGTAAGTGAGGACACATTCCAGCGCCACTCGTTGAATCTGCTGGTCCTGATGGCAGAGCAACTAAAAACAGAGACAGACTGACTGACAAATCATGCACATTATGTTCGTTTGATGCCAAAATAACAGACAACAGAAAAGGGGGAGAGCATTTCTGACTATGTTCAAATAACTTGTTAATCACAGCTACATTACAATATTAAGGGTAAATACACGATAATGTCCCGCTAACAAGCACTTCTGACATTAGTTAGTTTGAAGACTTTGAAGTTGTTCGATGTTTGGAAGATTACCTGGTTGTAGAGCTCACTGAGGTTACTCTCCAGGTAGAGAGAACGAGGGTTAGTGAATTTGGCAAAAACCTTCAGGTGAGCGATCAGCTGTCTGTGTGAGGGACGAGAAATCCAACGAAATATTAACACAATCAGCCTGTTAAAAGCTGTTTGTAATTACTGTGAAAGTGACAAACTAATGATAAATTGAAAGTTTAATGGAAATATGCAGCTGTATTGTTGCACTGCTCTGCATTATATTAAGATGTATCCCAATTCCTGCTTTAATAAATAGGCATAGATTTTTTCCAATATTTTTGTTGGTAGAAAGAAATTAAGCTGATAAAATGACATTTTGTTTATTTCTAATGCATCAAGGTTTTTGTCTTGCATTCAACATTAATTTGATCAATTTATATTTAATTCCTCATATGAATATACTAATATTTTCATACAACTACCACTATTTATAGTGAAACAGAGTTGTGACAAAAATGTCAGTGACAATGTCAGTACCATATGTAACTGCAGAAATAAAGCTATTTAAAATGAAATGTGCCTCTGTTCGTGATGGTGACTATCAGAAGTCAGATAGAAATGACATTCAGTGTAATTGTGATGTCGTACTTAGCAGCAGCTCTTCTTGGAGGGGTCTTCTTCTGCTGTCTGATCTCCTCCTCTGCCTCCTGCTGGTCTTCCTGTTTCTCTTCTTCTTCTTCTTCTTCTTCTACAGCCATTCTAGACTCTTCTAGGCCAGTGTCATTTCTCTTTCTCAGATCCTGAGTGGGGGCCACCAGCAGGTCAGCGGGGTAAAACTCATTCCTGGCAAGAGGAAATCCATCAAGGCAAATTTTGTTTGTTGGTGGGATTTTTCTTACCAGGAACAATTTCTTTCTAAATCAACAGGTCTGCTCTTTTTAAAACACTGACCTGATAAACCTGAGCAGCAGAGGACTCAGTTCTCGGCTTCGTGGTTCCACTCGGTCCGAGAACTGGGCCATAGCACGCCACAGCAGGCTGCGGAAGTTGGGGAAGTCTGTCCTCTCATTGGAGTCACATGTCACCTTCAGCTGCTCCAGGAACAGTACACCCACATCCCCACTTTCAATAACATCACAGCCTGGCTCATCCTGATGATTGGACTCTTCATCATCATCATCATCATCATCATCATCTTTTGTATCCTGCTGCAATTCTTTTTCTATGACATACAGTGAGGAAAAATGACTTCATATCTCTGTTCACAGTTTGATGCATTTGTTAGATAGTACAAAGAAACACTAATAAGTCAATGTTCTGGGAGAAGATCTGAGGTTGTAGATCCTAGTATGTGAAACAAAACGTGAAATCATGACACACAAGTGATAGCTGGTAGGCCTTACCAGCTAGCTCTGCAACCATCTCCAGATGTTCATAGAAGACCCCCCAGAAGTGTTTGTTGTCCATCCCTCTGGCATGGCTCCTGTGAGAAGGGACAGGACACAGGTTTGTTTAATTCTATTTAAAGTAGGGTAGAGTTCTGTGTTGTGATCAGCAAGACTGTTTAAAGTATTTTTTTTCTTTTTTTTTAAGCATTCTTCATTTAAAAAGGAGCATGTCCACTGGGTAACTGTGGGTTAGCAGGTAGAGCAGTCGTCCGACAATCCCAGGGTTGTTGGTTCAATTCCCGGCTCCTTCTGTCACATGTCAAACTGCAAGATGCTGAACCCCAACTTAGTTGCCCCTGGTGAGTGAAGGCCCCACTTCACTTTATGTGAAAAGTGTGCAACAAACAAAATATCTAAAGTGTGTTTTTCCTGATGTCCTGTATACTCACACAATAAGGTCAATGACTGCGTCCCACATTGGCCTGAAGTTGACAAACAGCATTGCGATGAGGTAACGTAGAGGCACCTGAGTGAAGAGAATCGAAAACCGTCATACAACTAAATGGATTCTCTTGTAAAAAATACAACAGTTAGTGCAAATACACAGTTTCTCAGGCAGCAGTGTATAGTATAATACAATCACTGCAAGTGAAACATAATCAATATGTCACAAAAAATTATTTTCTTTGCCATTCAGCCATAATTTATTCCTTTTATAATACAAACACCATGATGCAAAATACTACAAAATGATTCTACTCCATTGTGGTCTGAGTACCTTTATCAAGATGTGTATAAATATTATTAGTCATCTGTAGATTTCATCAGTGAAACAATTACAAACATTTGACTCTTCTTTTAAAATCTTAAGAAGTGTTTCTACCTGCTGAAAGGTGCCAGGCGGCCCCTGCGGCAAGCTGCGCTGCACCAGGTCATGTCTCAGCTTCCGCAGGTGAAGCAGTTTGTCTCTGTAGTCCTGAACTGAAGCCGGAACCAGCTCAGCCTGCAGGCAAACTGCAAACACCGGCTGCACCTCCACATTCTCCTCACCCTAGACAGAAGGACAGATACACACACACATCACTAAACAAACATATTGTTTCTGTGTCTTTGATTTGGGTTACTTAGAATCTGAACTGACAGCCTTACCTCAGTCTGTGGTGGGAGCTCTGCCTCAAATTGAGAGAGAATCCTCAGAGTGAGCAGGCGAATCTGAGAGAGAAAAAACATTGGTGGTAAAATAGTGAAGCAAATGTCAACGTGTTCATATTATTCTTCACATATTCTATAAGACTTTTGATGAAATGTCTTGTAAACACCAACAATCACAGAACGAGATTTATTCAATTTATGATATTAATAAGACAAATTGTACCTTAGAGAGGTTGGAGGAGAGGTTGGCGTGAAGAATCTGGTAGAGCTCCAGCAGTGCAATATGGGACAGATGCTCTGAAACACCACTGAGTGACAGGCGAGTGTAGTAGAGGTCTCCAAGCAGCAGAGCAGTTAGGTCTGTGGGAAACTTCCTGTAATAATCATAAACAAAATGGCCAATTCTTTAAACCTTTTAGTGAAAGTAAAAATGTGCTGTATTGCTTTATGAATTTCTAAGCATAAGCAGAGAGAGAGAGATTAAGCTGTTTCTGCAACAAAAACAAATGTTTAGTAAAGAAAATAAAAAAAACTATGTGGGCATGGGTGGAGTGCAGTACACACCTCAGAATGGAGGTGATCTTGTCCACAGTCACTAGTGAGAGGAGCTCAGCAGAATCATCCAGACTCAGGAGGCAGCTCAGGGCTTGTCGGGCCACAAACAGACCAGCTAGTGGACAGAGGAGCAAGGAAGAAGCACTTCAGTCAAGCTTAAAGGGGGTGGATGTTAAAATCTACTGTTAAGGGCACCCAAGCAAGTGTAGACAGACCCGTGGTTTTGAGTTAAAACTCTCTCATTAATTGAGAATATAATGAGTTAACCCCTAAATCCTGGTTAAAAGGTTACATTTATTTTTAAATGTGATCACCAAAAGAAGTAAGAAACCAAACACATCACAAACCTTTTCCCAGTTTCTCACTTTCAATCTCACACAGCAAGTGATTTAAAAAAGCAGTAACAGCAGGAACAACACAAGCTGGAGGTAGAGGTCTGAAAAAAATAGACACAAAACAAGTGGAAAGTTAATTTTTCATACTAACACTCAGGACAATATGTTTAGCTCATTAATAAAAAGACATGTCAGACATTTTTTCACCTTCACAGACAAGAGTTCACATTTGCTCATTCTCCCCACCTCACCCAAAACAGTTACCAGTGGGAGTGTAACAGTGGATCCTTACCTGAGGTGTGGCAGCAGCATGAGGGCTGCCCAAGGTAGTGACAGGTCAGGGATGCACTGGTGCTGTTCCTCTGGAAATTTCACCAATGACAGCACCAGCTCCGGTACAGCTGGCTGTTCTGACTTCATGCTGGTGGCCTGACTGGCCTCCTTACTGCTAAACACTCTGCTCACGGAGAAAACATTTTAAGTTAAGTTTAAATTAATACAAGTTCAATTCAAACAGCTGTATGAATTACAAGCAGCATTAATACATTTGGTCAGATATTTGAGATAAACAGTATCAACCCACCTTGTGGTTTGTCCAGTGAAGAGTAATGGGTAAGTTTCAAAGGCCATGGAGCCATCTGTTGGGGGTGGGGCTTTGGAAAGGATAAGATGGACTAGGACATCCAGGGCACAGTGATGGGACACGGCATCGCTGCTGCCGAACAACTGCGCAGTAAAATAAAGCAGGCTGGGGAGGAAGAGCTGAAGGAGATGGGACAAGAGCAAAGTCAGAGTCAGGGAGCTACTGACAGAATCGAGAGAGCAGCCTCAGGAGCAGAGCAAAACACTGGATACACTCATTACAACTCACCTGTTCAAACTGTTTCATGGTGAACATCTCCTTGGTGAACTCAACTTTCAGGTCTTCCCCCATCACACTGGCAAACACCTAATGAAGAGCACAGTCACACATGACATACACATTTATTTTTCGGTCACATTAAACAAATCACACTTATTTTATTCAAACAACGCTCTTACAGAGAAAGTGCACATGTAAACAAATATTTAAATTTACAAATGCAAATGTAACTTTGTCTGTCAAACACAAAAACACAGTCACTTGTTCAACTGTCTCCTGAATGACGGCTTTGGGCAGGCTGATGTTCTCCCCAAGGAGCAGAGACGAGATGATCTGGAGGAGAAGTCGGGAACAGGAAACTGACAGAGCTGAGCTTCGAATCAACCGCAGCACCATCTGCAGGTCCGAGAAAATAAAGGGATGAAGACAAATAATCCAAAGCCACAAATTTTGTGAGATTTAATTTACATGTAATAAAATGTCTCAAATGACTATTTTTCTCTTACCTTGCAAACAGCCTCGGGCTTAGTGACCTTGGCTCCATCCCTGTGGGACACCAGGGTGTGGAAGATGAACAGCAACCTCTCCAGCTGCTCTGTTGCTGGCGCAGCTTTTTCTCCCTTCGCCTCCATGATATCAAGGACCTCCACCACACTGACCTGTTTTTGAGGGGAACACCACCAACAGACAAGATATTAAATGTAAAAATAAAGCCCTACAAAGTGGAGAAAGGATTGATACAGACACCGTTTGATTCGTCTGACAGTCTAACAATGACTAAAAGTCTAACTTTGCAGGGGAAGAGGCCTGAATAAGGATGTAGTTATTTAGTAGCTTCTGTTCTCATTGAAGCAGTGAAAAATATTTCTGTGCGCGTTCAAACTAACCTGTAGCGTCTCCCACAAAACCAGGAAGTGTTCTCTGTCAACGTGCCCCGCTGCAGCCTGAGCCATGTGATCCAGAGTATCCCTGATGGTGTCCCACGGCAGTGATGCCCCCGGGCTGGTTGTGGGGCCGAGCTTACGCAGAGCCACAGGTAGAGCCTGCAGGGACAATTCAATGTCAGTTGACACACACATTAGGCTTTGCATTTCTTCAGCTTTCACATTTCAGTCACAGTTAATGATGCCCACTCTTTGGTCAAGAGACTCACAGTTGCAGCGCAGGAGTGAAACATGTTCCGGACTCCTTTGCACATTTCAAACAGCAGTTGACCCGCCCCCTCCGCTTTGTCCGGGTGCTGCTGCAGGTCTGAGAATACAAGATTGAGCAGGGCATCAAGATCTGGAACCTGTGCAATGGAAAAAATGAGAAAAAAAGAATATTTGATTACTGTAAGGTAAATCAACTTCAAATATCCGAAAAAATTCTAATTTATAAAAAGCAGTTGCAGGAAATAAAAACACACATGTCACAGCTTGCTCATGTGAGAAAAAGAAGGTACCTTTCTCATCAAGAAAGAGAAGCTCTCTGCTGCAAACTTGCGGATGTGCTCCTTCTTGTGTGCCAAGAGTGTGCTGTACAAACTGCGGAAGAGAAAGCATTTTCATTTACACCAGCATTGGATGTATAGTCTGTCTGCTAATAATTAAATATAAATCTTTCTCACCTATAGATGTTGGTCATGTCCTTCACCATGAGCCTCCACAGATACTTGTAGAGGTAGGAAAGACACGTGAAAGCCCACTCCAGCACCTCTGTGTCCTTTGTGTCCAGAAGTGAGGTGATCAGGATGAAGAAGTCAGGAAAGTGGGGGTAAAAGTCAGTCTGCAGGTCTCTAGCCAACTGGACTACAAGGCTGGAGGAATAAAAATTATTAGTACATCACTTGACTCATTAGCAACTGAAAAAAAGCAAGTCACAAACAAAACATCGGCGAGAACTCACTCCAGGAGTGGTTGGTAGGCCAGACTGTTCTTCACACCCAGGTGTGTTTTCAGACTCTCTACAATTGACTTCTGATGAAAGACCAGCATATTGAACGACTGACTCTTGTTGGACACCTCTTTCAAAAAGGCAGCTGCAGAGGAAAGGTTTTAGTTGGACATTGGTTTACCTAGAAATATCTTTCTACTTTTGATCTCATGACAGTAACTACAAATAGCAAATTCCAAAGCACTTATTTTGGATACATACTGAAATGTTCTGTCAAGTTGAGGTCTCTCCATTTTGTCAGGCCTTCAGAAAAGTATGTTTCTACTTCCTGAATTGAGAGTAAAAATATAAACTCAATACCAATCGGTGGCAAACAAATAAACTGAGCAGTTTACTTGGTCAATTACAGTGCTTGTAATTTCTGACTTTTTTATACGTACCTCAGCATAAGATCCAGTCCTGTCAATACGATGGATCACATCAATGTTCACATTGGCAAGTCTTTCAGCAAAAGTGAGAAACTGAAAAATGTATTAGACATTATTAGGGATTTCACAAAACTAACCTATCTGAGTTGGAGGGTTAATGTATTAGTCTGCATTGCTAAGCCACAAGATACAATGTGTTACTACAGCACACAATCACATTATAGAGTTTACAAAGCTTTAAATCCCCAAAACCGTCTGCTAGCATCATGCTGCCTGGTTTGCAGACACTTACCCTGTAGGTATTCTCTGATTTGTGATACGAAGACTTGGATTTGATCTTCATCCTTGCTACGTTGTTTGGCAAAAGACAGATTTTATGTCAAAAAGTGGCATGCGACGTAAATGTTTCATGAAAACTAAACTTTACTGCTTCTCTTGAATACAAATGTTTACACACACGCCGATATCAGGGAGCAGCCATGCTGAACAAAGCATTGTGGGAAATTTCTGTCTCCGCGTGGTGGACGAAGAGGGCAGAGACGCAAGAGAGGAATCTTTCTAGCACTTCCGCCTTGGTGACATGTTTTTTTTTTTTTAAAGTTCGTATGCATTTATTGAGGAACTTTTAAATAAATAATATGAAACATTTGATAAATAAATTAACTGGATAAATAAACTGTGCAGACAGTAGGAGGAAAGAATTAACAGCGTGTTTTAATTGGGCTGTCATGTAAAACGCAACGTTTAACATGCTAACCTCAGGCTAACGTTAGCATAAAGGAACCTGAGCCAGAACATTAGTTGAATGTCTTTTACATAAAAATGTTTGTTTATTTTAACCGTCTACAATTAGATCTGTATTAATAAAGCTCAACCCCCCAAATGTAAATAAAAAGACAATGGCAAGAAAAAGTAGAATACGTTCCAGTTAAAATTTTCTGCATTTATGTATATATTTGACATAAAATATGGTACTTTTTCCTCAAGAATTGTGAAAGTTAATGGATGTGTTCAGCAAAAATAAAATACAAATTTTAAGTGTGCATTTTTAGATTAAGCACATTGTTACACACATTGTTTGCCTGCTTCACTAAACTGATGAAATGTAAAAGCTCTGTTATCAGTTTCAGAAGAACTAAGTAACACATTTATTACAGGAAATTCTGGCCAAGATAAAAAATAGATTGTGGAAATAATGGCTCTCCACAGGAACAGGGAGGATATTGATTGTTAATGTTGTTGTTTCATTTATTGATTCGATTTTTTTCTCTTTGTATTCACATAAAATGCATCTGCTCCACTTGAAACCGATATCACAAATATGTGTTTGGATCTTCTAATTGGATAAAAGTGCCCATGTATGTGTCTCTATGTTAATGTGTGGATAGATTCTTGTTGGATGTCATCATTATGAAGACATTTCGGCCGGTCCTCACAGCTTTAGAGGGCTGTTTAAGGGCTAAAATTTGGTTTTAGGGCTGTAATATAGGTTTAGGTTCCTGTTGGGCATTTATTTGATAGTGCTAAGGTTATGGTGGGGGGCTGGGGGATGCATTATGTTAATGACAGTCCTCACAACTCGAAAAGCACGTGTACCTATTCACACAGTTTGGAGCGATGACAGTTCATGGTCAAGTGAACAGTTCATTCTCCTGGGCTGCTGACTTCATGTACCTGCCTATAATAGTCACTTTCTGTACCTCCCTTCCTCCCTTCCTCTTGATGTGCCAGGACATCCACTTGCTCACAGAGGACTGTCTGTTCCTGAGTAGCAGAATACACAGGACTGTTTCAATAACTCTCTGGGAGTTTTGATTTGTAGTTTGGTTCTAACTTCCACTAAAATGACAGGGGACTCTGTGGTAGCTGGCTCCTTTGTGGCAGCAGACTATGTGGTGTTTGCTCTCATGCTGGCGATCTCGGCTGCTGTTGGAGTCTACTACGCCTGGGCAGACAGGGGCCAGAAAAGCTCCAGGGATTTCCTAATGGGGGGCCGGAGACTGACATTTCTGCCTATCTCCCTGTCTTTGACTGCCAGCTTCATGTCAGCCATCACAGTACTGTCCAATCCAGCCGAGGTAAGGTTATAGTAGATTCCCAAAAGCCAAATACCACAACCAACTCACCTGGTTCAGCTTGGAAGATTTGTGTTTCTTTTAAATGCACCACATTTTTTTTAGTTAAAAGGACATATGCATATGGTTTTATATAAAAACCCACAAAATCATGCTCAGTGATCACAATTTCTGAGTGACTTCTCTGCTTCAGTATTCACTGTTTGGTGGATACAGTATTTTTTAATTTTAGTTACATGCAATTTTTTTTGTCTTGTAACAAATATGTCTTTTCCAAACTATATCTAATTCCTACTATTTTTGGTCCTTAGGTGTATCGCTACGGAGCCAGTATTGGATTTTATGGTTTCTCTTATTTATTAACGATGATGATCACATCTGAGATCTATCTCCCAGTCTTTTACAGGCTGGCCATCACCAGCACATATGAGGTGTGGTTTGATTTGAAAATCAGTTATTTAAAAGTGCCCATATTGTTTAGCATCATGGTGGGGATTTCTGATATATATCTGATATATTGAAGTGGACGGCGCTGTTTTTCTTTGACAGATGTCTTCATCTAGCAGAGAGATTGTTTAATGGTTCTATAGAAAGAGAAAGCTATTGCAAGCTGCTGTAGAGTTGTAAGATAGCTGGTTATAAAGCACAAAAGGGAGGAACATTCCCTTGCTCCGCTGATGCAATTCCCCCCAAGAGTGAGAGATTTCTGATGCACTGGACTGTGTGTTTGGTTCAAGGATGATACAAATATATGATTGCTGACATGATTGCTGTTTGCCACAGGTTAACTTGATGTAAAATGGGGTAAAATAACTTGCCAATACATTTGTCACAATCTGGCATTTTCTGCTACTTGCATTTTAAATTCTCTTTCCTCTCTATGTGACTTCTCTGCCAAGTATCTGGAGCTGCGTTTCAATAGAGCGACCCGTCTCCTGGGAACTCTGCTCTTCCTTGTGCAGACAGTGAGTAAGAAGCCAATCAACACAAAATGACACCTTCAAACTCGGCTCAAACCACATACAGCTATGTGAACCATGAGGGTCACTGATGCTGATATTATTTTTCTCTTTGTCACAGGTCCTCTACACTGGAATTGTCATTTATGCCCCAGCTCTAGCTTTAAACCAAGGTATGTCAGTTTCAGTCTGTGGCGCTCAGGCACATGAAACATGAGGACACTTAAAGCTGCTTTTACATTGCACAGCTGAGTGACTGCTCTTTCTAACTATCCATCTCCTTGCAGTCACGGGTATGAATCTGTGGGGTGCAGTCATCTCCACAGGTGTGGTGTGTACCTTTTACTGCACAATGGTACGCAGAAAATGCTCATCGGAGTTTGACTGTGCACATAACAAAAAGAAAAACACAACAAGTTTATATTTTTATGGCAAGTAATAACATCATTCATTGCTGAATTCCTGGATACAGTATAGACACCTCTTTCTGTTCTACATTGCAACAGGGTGGTCTGAAGGCAGTGGTGTGGACTGATGTGTTTCAGGTAGGCTTTTCCATGGAGTGGAATTCACTGTAAAATGACCAAGTCTGGTAACTTTGTGCATTTTTCACTTCTTTCTGAGTTTGCTTCAGGCATGTTTTAAAACAGTGTGTCATACAGTGCACAGCAACTGGGGCTCAGCAGGAAACGGATGACTATTACATATTAGCCATTTTCAAAAGCAGCCCCATCATTAATAACATTTCCCTTCCAGGTTGGTGTCATGCTTGCAGGCTTCCTGTCTGTCATTATCAGGTCTGTGGTCTTACAAGGTGGAATTCTCCGCATCATTTCAGACTCACAACAAGGAGGAAGACTCAATTTTTGGGAGTGAGTGTACTAATACTCTGCTCTACTAAATGTAAAAACTCTATAAATGTAAATGATAGATGTCCTATTTAACTTGTTACTCAAGTTTTTTTTTTTAATCAAGACTTTTTTTTAACTGCAGAAAAAGAAGATTGCCATCTTACTTATTGTGAAACTGACTTTAAACGATACCAAATAATGACAGCAATGACATTACTACACCATTGGGAGGCAGCAATGCAATAAAATGTATACTTTTGTAAAAATAAAAAATAAAACAAACACCCTGGTGCAATTTAGACCCAGCACCTCACCAACTAGCGCAGATGAAAAGCAAGAACATTGACCTTTTTATTCCCACTTGCCCTTGGAGCCCCCTCTGTTGATATTTGAAGCCACTAAAATCTATTTTATGTTCAACTAGTGCCTCAGCAGTGAAATACAAATCACACTGAGGTGGGACTGAGCTGAGGAGCAGAACAGAGAGAAAGAGACGTAGAGAGACCAGAGGAGTAGAGAAAGAGGGGAAGCATGCAATGATGTCCACAGCTAATGCAGCCTAATGTCATTAGGTTGTTACCAAGTCATTAGTCGCTGTGGTAAAGTTGCTTGGTTATTTATCCCCATTAGGACCATAAAATCATATGACAATGAAAAATTTACTTACTTCACTATAAAATCTAATCTGTTAACCTCACTTTAAAAAAGGGTTGCAAACCAACTGCCTTACAATAAAAATAAGTAGAATAGGAAATGTATGTTCTGCCATTGCTTGAAATGGATAAATGTGACTGTAAATGTAAATCCTGGAAATCTAATTGCGAGCCTCTTAAATTCACATTTATTGGGATACACCATCTCATTGTGAAAATTAGGCCTTCAGATTGTTTTAGGGAACATATCTTTGTGAACTTAGTTTGTGAGAGGGTCCAGTATCTGAACAACATCAATATTTATAGTGTAATTCAAGTTATTCTTGTTTTTGGTTTCACCAGCTTTGACTTAAACCCACTGAAGAGACACACTTTTTGGACTACAACTATTGGAGGAACCTTTGTTTGGGTCAGTATTTATGGAATCAACCAGGCCCAGGTTCAGAGATACATCTCCTGCAAGAACATCACTAATGCCCGACTGTGAGTCTTCTTGTACTTGTTGTGGAGAAATTTTTACCATAAAACATGATAGGGCCACCTCATTTTTTAAGAAATTATATGCATTGCACATGTATAACACAGGTTTCAAATATATGCTCTGATAATTTTAGTATTAAATTGTTTCTGTCTAGCATTTTCCATTGTTTTCATGTGTGGCTGGCTGTTTTTCTGCATTTCTCTCTTTATCCAGATCTCTCTACCTCAACCTGTTAGGTCTGTGCTCCATATTGCTTTGCTCAGTGTTTGCAGGAATGTGCCTTTACTCAATCTATAAGACATGCGACCCATGGACAGCTGGTCTAGTTTCGGCTCCAGATCAGGTATGACAGAGGCGTGGTACAGCTGTTGCCATGACGAGTGACTTAGCAGAATATACTATAGTTGTACACACCAACCATGGGGTTTAAAAAAAATCCAATAACATAGGTTTTGCTGGTTCAGCCAATATTGAGTGTGCTGTAAAACACTCTCTTAAGTGACATTTGTGCAACGACAATCCTACTGATTATCCATACAATCAATTGTTACACTTTCTCTGCAGCTGATGCCGTATTTGGTTATGGACATATTGGGAGACTATCCTGGCCTTCCTGGACTATTTGTTGCAGCAGCATTTAGTGGATCTCTAAGGTAAATATCCAGTGTTAAATGCATGCCCCTCCTCAGATCCAATTCATTTCAATTATGTTGCCTAATTCACCATTACCCCCTATGCAGAATATGCAGTGTTGGGTAACTCCATTTTCACCATTGTTTACTATGACACTGTATTTTTGGTTTATTTAAAGTAAATGATGTGATACAGCTCACAGTCTTCTTATAACACGTTTGTTTTTTGTTTTATGCCTTTTATCTCCAGCACAGTGTCGTCTAGCATCAATGCACTGGCTGCAGTGACAGTAGAGGACCTGATCAAACCGTACTTTGACGTGTCTGAAAAGCATCTCTCCTGGATCTCAAAGGGACTGAGTAAGCAGATTATCAGCACATCAGATGTTAAATAACTTAAAATTCTCAAATTCTTACCGAATGTCGTTTACAGGTCTTGTATATGGTGTTTTATGCATTGGAATGGCTGGACTGGCTTCATTCATGGGAGGGATTTTGCAGGTAGAGTGGATCTGCTAGTGCATTAGCAGCAAAGTCCTTGTTGATGCTACGGGATGTATATAAATGATTATTTACTCCCATCCAAAAGTCCTTGAGTGGCCAATTAATTGGTTTTTGCTGCACAGTCGGGTCAAAAGATGGAAGACTGCATATTGCTTATTATTCCTGCAATGTGAGTGATGTGTGCCTCTTTCTACAGGCAGTCATCAGCATATTTGGGATTATTGGAGGTCCTTTACTGGGCATGTTCACATTGGGCATCCTCTGTCCTTTTGCCAACTCTAAAGTAAGTCTGTTATTTTAAGTCAATCTGTATGACAACATAGTCTGCTGCTCAATTTAGGGATATTAGATCAATCCTGGTTACATTTAGATGTAGTTACATTTTGCACTGTATAAAATTGATATTGCATTAAATGTTTTTAGGGAGCTTTATCAGGCCTCATATCAGGGTTGGTCATATCCCTGTGGGTGAGCATCGGAGCCCAGATGTACCCTCCCCCTCTTGAGATGACCCGGCCTCTGTTGCTGACAACTGAGGGATGTAATTTCACTGCTCCAGACAGCCTCAACTGGACCTCTACGGATCTGCCAACACAACCAACCATCATCACCTCTGCCACCACACAGAACACACAAAGAACAACAGGTACCAAGTAAGTGTGTAACTGTATCCATGAGTGATTATTGCTTTGATATCACTTGCAATGTTTAGGATCGTCGTGTAAGTAAGATGTTCTAAGTCTGTATACAAATCAGCTTTCAAAGCAAGCGCGTGCATTTTTTTTGCAATATTTAATATTTAAAGTATTCCATTAATACCAGCCCTGAGCAAGCCTGGCTTGTTTATCTAAATCAGAGTACAATGTGTTCTTCCACATCCAGGCCTCTGCTTGCAGACAGCTGGTACTCCTTGTCCTACCTCTACTTCAGTCCTATTGGAACTATGACAGCTATCAGTGTGGGACTGATAGTCAGCCTGTTCACAGGTAAATAACACACATTCTGCTCTCAATGTTCTCAATCTCAAATGTTCTAATTGTTACAAATAAATTATATGTGGCAGGAATATTAGATCTACTTGATTCTAATGATTTCACAATACACTTCTCAGGAGGCTGTGGGTTGAGGGTGGGATCGAAGCTTACCCTAATGAAAGAGGACACAACTTTTTATCACCTCTTCAAGTTTTTCAAAGGCAGAGTAAGTGCTGAGGCCGTGAACAAACATTAAACACAACAGATTAAAAACGGATACTCACTTCTGTATTGTGCTCTTCCTCTTTGAGGTCAAGACGCGAACAGGAGAGCTTGACCTGACAAAGAACAGAGAGGAGAAATGTGGCAACATGAATCCTGCTTTCTGTGATGTTGAGCTGAACTTAACAAAAAGCATCAATCCCAAATGAAGCACAGTACTCGTTGTATAATGTATAATCGTATTATTAAATGTAATTCTTTTATATATGGAATGAGGACGTAAACTCAGACCCTTTAAAATAGCGTTAACATGAACATGCAATGAAACAAACAATCTAAAGGTTTTTTCCTCATACACCACAGCTCTGCACATCACCCTTGTTCTTAAAAATTGGCACCAGTGCACTTCTCCTCCAGTCCTCGAGCATCCTCTCACTCTCCAAGATCTTGTTAAAAAAACCTCTCCTAGATACTTCCATACCTCCACACATATGTCATCAGGACCAACTGCCTTTCCACTTTTCATCCTCTTTAACGTCCTCCTCACTTCACTCTTACTAATCTTTGCTATTTCCTGCTCCAAACAAGTCACCTCTTCTACTCTCTGTTCTTTTATTTTCCTCATTCAACAACTCTTCAAAGTTCTCCTTCCATCTTCCCATCACACTCCTGACAGTCAATACATTTCCATCCTTATCTTTAATCACACTAACCTGCTGCACATCCTTCCCATCTCTATTTCTCTGTCTAGCCAACCTGTACAAATCCACCTCTCCCTCTTTAGTGTCCAATGTAGCATACAAGTCCTCATATGCTCTTTGTTTGGCCTTTGCCACATTAGCTGTAGTGGTCCAGTCATTTGGAAGCCCCTCCTGACCACCTAGAGCCTGTCTCAGCGCCTCCCTGAAAATTACACAACATTCCTCCTTTTTCAACAGCCACCACTTCATCTTCCTCACCACCAGCGTCATTTTACAGAATCATCCTGTCCTGTGTTGTCTGGCTAAACTCTCCTCTACCATTACTTTGCAGGGTCATGATTTGCATTTTTAATTTGGCATGTTTTACATCGGATGCCCTTCCTGACACAACCCTCTGCATTTATCCAGACTTGGGACTGGCACAAGAAGACACTGGCTTGTGTCCTCTTGTGGTTGCATTACATAATATTGCTTAATCTCCTCCAATACAGGTTTGGGGAGTTTTCCACATCTTGCCAATATTTTCTCTCCAAACAGACATGAGAGAATAAAAATAGATATAACCCTATATACATTAACTACCCAGTAAGATGCAAAAAAACGTTTTCCCCAGGAGTGGACATGTCAGCACATTCACCCCAATCAGAATGTGTAATGAAACATTGTGGCGGGACCCTAAGAGAGCTGCGCATAAATGAATGCCCAAAAACCTCAATGAACTGAAGCAGTGTTATGAAGAATGAGCCAAAATTCCTCTACAATGTGAGACTGATAAAGTCATACAAGAAACAATTAATTTATGTTGTTGCTTGATTGAATGATGGGGAGGTTTAGTATTGCCCACATTTTTTAAAATTTTGTCTTTGTTTTTATGAAATAATTGCACAGCAAAGAAAATTGTTAAAGTGAGGTTGTGTTTGCCTGATACTAAGAACAACTTGGATGAGTTGAGTTTTATTATGTTTTAAATAAAAAAACATTAAATTAAAAAAGTTGGAACACATTTTTGGACTTAACTGTTGCAAGAAACTGCTGTGATTCAAAATACTGTCTTTATTATAACACAGGACATCAGTTTTCTGTACATATTTACAACATTTAATTTAATCAGTGATATATAATGATATACATTGTTCATGCAAGAAACTTAACCATGTATCTCAAAATATATACACTGAAATATAAAAACAAATGTCATAACTGTGAGACACTACTGTACAATACAAGCAACTAAGTCCACTTATATAGCGGTTTTATGAAAGCGCTTTACAATGTTGCGTCTTATTCACCCATTCACACACACACATTGATGGAGGTGGCTGCTATGCAAGGATCTGACACACAGAGATAAACCTGGGGTTCAGTGTCTTACCCAAGGACACTTCGACACATAGCCAAGATCCTGGATCTAACCGCTGACCCTGTGGTCATGATTTAGCTACAACCCTTAACAGTATTCATGATGTTTTGTGTCTCTTTAGATTTTAACACATTTTATTTATCCCATGGGGAGACTGTCATGGACAGCTGCTACATTCAAGGTGCTCGAGGTCTAGTATCTTTCAAGGTCACTTAGACATGTGGCCTGGAGGAACCAGGAATCAGTCCACTAGAGCTCACGGATGACTGATTACCTATGATGTGTGTGAACATCATGTGAACAGCCATTTCAAATATCGGATGTTTGGTTAATTAACAAGATTAAAAGTTTTTTTAAACTAAACTTAAAATCTGCCAGACATAACCATTTTCAAACACATCCAGTCTTGCAAACGATGGCATTATGGTACAAACGTGTAAAAGACAGAAAAAACAGAGACAGAAAAAAACTTAAAAAAAAAACAGTAGAGTACAGTTCGGACAGATATTTTTCGTAATTATTATAATTATTTATTTGGTTCGTAATACCTTTTCTTCATGGCTCGATATTTCCTAAGGAAATAGAGAGCTTCTAGTTCCTTGATGACAAAATCACCCCGTGCTACCAGCTTTTTGATCTTCTCCGGGTCTGTCACGTCTTTATTCTTCATGAAAGCTGTTTTCATACGCTCCCGGAAAAAGACATATCCCTGGGGGTAGTCACGGCCAATAAACAACAACTAAAGGAAAACCAATAAATAAATAAATAAAAATCATATTAAAACAATCTGCAGAAATTTACGTTAACTTACACAGCAGAACAGTGTGTGTTGCTGCAATGTTCACTTACATTTTTGTAAAGTCTGATAACCTCACCCCTTAATGGGTTGGCCATTTCAGAAATGAGACGGTCGTTCACATGCCTGGAAAGAGGAAAAAATGTAAATAAGAATTTGTTTCTTTACGGAGAAGACAATGACACCTAATCAGTTGTTAATAACAGAACACAGCACAACAAAAGCAGCTAGCTAGCTAGCTTTGTTTGGGTAGCTAACATTAGCTTGATAGCAAGCATTTAACAATCACACTTTATCAATAAAACTTTACGAACAACCATATTAAATTGCGTATTCATATTTACACGTTATATTCTGATGGGCAGATGTATTTAAGTCATATAACAAAAATGTCGTCTTTCCAGCTACAAGCCATTTGACTCCAGTGGAGAACGTTAGCATGTAGTTTTACTCACAGCCGTATGTCGTTTCGTGATGTCGCAAATAATATCAAACAAAACTACGCATGCGTAGATGTTTCCATGGTTACTTGAATGCTGGAGAGTTTGGTTTTAGCATGGTGAGTGTTTACCACTTTACTTCAAATACATTTGTCCCGTTTATGGTATAAAGGACTCAGTTAAACTCTAACTATATAATATTTGTCTAACTAAGTGATCTTTGAAATAGATAGCATTTATTAATAGTTACAAAGCAGCACAGCTAAGCATGTGAGTTAGCATGCTATTCATAACAGTTTTCTGTGTTTTCTTTATTACTAAATTATTAAACCTCTTACCTCGTTAATTCATGTCATTTAAAAAAAACGACCTCGGCTCTTTCCTATGAATGATAGAAGAAAAGATATGAGCAAGAGGCAGTCAGTAGTTACTCTTTTATAAAAAGTTTTATTTATTTATAATAATAAGTTATAATTAGATTTTAATCTCATAACCCCGGTTATCTGGACAGAGATATACACTACTCACAAAAAGTTAGTAACATTCGACTTTAGGGTGAAATTAATGGAAAATGTCATGCTACACCGATCTTATATGGTGAAAGTATGGCATTTAGGTAGAAACATGCAATGGTAATGTCTTCATCTCAAACAATGTTTGAAACAAAAGTGGTGGGTATACCGCAACAAAAAACGTCAAAGGCTCAATAACTTGCCAATGGTTAGGTGTCATCTTGGTCTGATCCATGAATCAAGTTGTGATTTTTGCGTTAAGCACCTTGTTAGAGAACAGCATGTTTATGCAATTGGTACTGAAATATTGAACAGTTGGGCGTGGGTGAAGGTCAGATTATATTCACTTGTAAAGGTGCATTCTGAAATTCTGTCGAATATCCCTATTTTTTTGTGAGTAGTGTCGAAATGTCTCTGGGCAATACACTGATCCCCCAACAGCCCATTCCCCTCCCCAGCTGTGCAGTGCCAGTCCAAGCCCAGTAGAAATTGGGGAGGGTTGCGTCAGGAAGGGCATCGGGCATAAAAACTGTGCCAAATCAACATGCAGACAATGATCCACTGTGCTGACTCTGACTGACCTCACGGGATAAGGCGAGAGGGCCAAAAAAAAAGAAGTATGCAGCCAGGCATAAGGAATAAGATTATTACCCAGCTAGCTATGACTTACTCACTAGGTATTTAGCTTTTACTCAGCAAAGGTAGAGCAAAAAGCTGTGCCTGTCATGTGTGATGTTTTGCTGGTTTAAAGTCTTCCAAAAAGGGGCGTAAGCTTTCCAAAACTCAGAAGTTGAAGCAGCAGCAAGAGGAGGAGGAGCGGAGACTGCGAGAGGAAGGTAAATACCTATAGAATGCAATACAATAGCTGGAGAAAATCAATTGGGACACTGTGTGCACCATATGTGCTTCTGCCTTATAGAGGAGGAACAGCTGCAAGCAGAGAAAGAGGAAGAGGAAAGGCAGGAAAGAGAGAGAAAGGAGGAGGAGTTGGAAAGACTTGAGTTAAAGGTGAGCTGAGCTAATGTAATATAATACCATCTCTGTGATATGGTCTACCATGGGCTGTGTTATTATTAGTATGGGTATAGTATGTATTGTACTGCATGATAGCGTACTGTATCTTCATATGTGTATTTTGGTGACAGGACAGTGAGCGCAGAGATGACGAGCTGAATGAACTCCGCCACCTACTGGAAGAGAACCATGTTGCAGTAACCAAATGGAAAACTGATGCTGTGGAGAAAGCCAAAGTATATGTCTTAGTATTATTTTAATATTATGGTTTTGTCCTTGTCCAGACTGAATAAAATATGAAGATAATAAGATTTGATTAAAAGAAGCACACTCACCTACTAAATTAAAATGCAGGACTGTTTGATTCTGTGTACAGTGGGAAAGGTACCTGCGTTGTGATGGCACCCCAGAGCCCTCAGTACAGCAGGAAATTAACACATATATCAGCTTATGGCGAGATGACCCAGAGGTTAATATCGGCTGTGTGCTCCAGCAATGCAACCTCGCACTGCAGGTCTGTTTTTTATGTGCAGATGTGCATGTCATGAAATTAGCGGACTGAACAGTTTCATCTAGGAATTAAGACATTATATGTCACATAAAAATACCAAATGTTTTCTGTTTTTTTTTAGTTGTTGTTGTGGTTTAAGTAATTTGAATTTGACAAGAAGAGATAAAGCATGTAGGCATGACAACATAGGTAAAAATAAAAATGTACATTTACCATTGTGCCCTCTAGCCAAAAAACTAAACAAGGATATCCAATATTTCTAATATACTTGAGTGAGAGACATCAAAAGGTATCAGAAGTAAAGAGAAGAAGAATAAATGGAGTGTTACAGAATCAGAGTGCAAATATTCTTGCCCATTGTAGCTGTTTGAGGAGCTGGAAGATCTGCTTACAGAAGCTGGAAATAAACAAGAGGCCCATAAGTACCAGGAGGCCCTCATAAATTTACAGGAACTAATTCACTTTAAACATCAACTTGCCACTGAGGAGATCCTTAAGGTACAAAATTATTAGTATATGATAATAATCCTAAATTGTAAAATTCATTATTATGTGTATGACTCTTTTGCTTTGCATCTTGCCATGACAGACAGCCAGTGCAAACATCGACACAGAGACGGGAAACATGCAAACTGTGGTCAAAGATGACAACATTACTCTGTGCCTCTGGGCCAACTTCACAAAGAACCCAAGGTCTGTGGATGAAATAGAGTTAAGACAATAAGTTCAAAAAAGGCTCAGATTGGGATTTATGGGTTTTAATTTCTTTTTTATTAGTGTCTCACCTTGTAAATGGCATTTTACAGAGAAGCTTCTGTTAAAACCAAATTGAAAGGAGCTGTGCAATTTGACAGTTGCACAAATGACGCACAAATGGCTCACAATTCAGTCAGTTATGTGCAAATATGTCAGTTTAATACCGCAACAGTGTCCTCACTGGTGGAGGTGGGTACACTTACAAACAGGCATGTGACCCACAAACAAAACAATGATCGGGTTTGCCAAAAACAGTGGAATAATGAAACCATGAAAGCCTGTAATGTTAACCTAGCCTGAAAAATAAGTCAGGTCTATTGCTGTGGCTTGTCATGACATGGGACTTAATTTGTAGATGTTTATACCTTGATTTTGAAAAGTAGAAATGCAATATAATAACTGTATTCTACATGTAGAGCACAAGCAGCAACTCTTTTGAGCGGATATCCAAATATGTTTTAAAACTTGTCCAACCAGGTTTAAAGGATTACAATTCGAGGAGGCCAGCATGAGTTTTACGCTTCCCAAGCAGTTGGCTGTCAGCGACATCGCTGTACGAATCCTACACACACACTATGACCACCTGTCCTTGCTGGCCAAGATTGCTCACGAGAGAAGGCACTCATCCAGCCACAGGTTCCACAGTTCTGTTCCTGCTGCTTCTACCACTATTACTACATTTATGTTTATTCTAAAAAATGCTGCTGCTGCTAATAAGCAAGTATGTTTAGGTATCTTTTCTTGTCTTGTTTGGTGCCAGGTCTTTTGGGGGTGGCGATGAGATTTCTGCAGATGTAAATTTACTTGAGCAGGGGGAGACAAAGTTAGAGGAAGAGGTGAAGAAAGAAAGTGAGGCGCAAGATCAAAGATTGGATGAGGAGGTGCAGTCTATTCATGGGTCTGAAGGGCATAAGGTATTAAGTACTGAGCTACTGTTTTTTTTTTTTTTTAAATTTGTGTTATAAAGTAGCACGCATTGATGTTTTTTATTCTTACTGTGTATTGTATGTAATTCACAGTCAGAAAGTCCAGAAAGTGAGCCCTCAAAGAACAACATTTCCCAGGTTGCAGAACGCCGAATGAGCCAGCCAAAGACACAGATGGAGACACTTATTGGTAACCTGCACAACCTGACTTTTCCTCAACTTTCAAACAGAACCTAAACCCACTGTCACTAGATTGGATTGACAGTGTTTTTAATACATAAACTTAACAACTAAATCTGATGATGAAGATTATGTTTTTCTCTATTAGCTGAGGGGGACTTGCCTTCTCCCTCAGTGCAGCTTACAATTATAGACCAGGCTGAACAAATCCAGGTGGTGGACTTGATGCAGTACACACCTCTGGGTGGGGTGTTCTACTATGATGTTTTTCACCTCCCACCACAAGCTCAACAGGTCAATGGCTGGGAAATTAGACAGGTTAATACAAAATTGTTTCAGGTACACCAGAACAGTTACCGAACTGTTGACCTCTAAAGATGACCTCACCGTTCTGTTTATCTCACATATTACACTTTCTGCAGGTGTTCAACAACGGCCTTCAGGTGTTCCCTTACCCCACAGAGTCCAACTTGGAAGAAAACATGGCCCCCAGTTGTCCCCTTGTAGGTGTGTCTGTGAAGCTGCCTGACTCTGTTGTTTTCTTGGAAACTCCGCAAGTGGCTCGCTGGGATGTTGCAGGTATGAGAGACAGCAGCACAAACAGTCATATTTGAAAGTCACCAAATAGTCATAACAGCTGGCCGTTTATCCAGGTAAAGAGTGGAGAATGGATGGTATCACTGACTTGTCTTACAAAGAAGAGGAGGCTGAGATCTCTTTCAAGATGAGCTCCTTCCAAGCTTTTGTGGTGATGCAGAAAACTTACGCCAACCTTCCCTTCCTGAGCTGGGAGCTCAGGCCACTGGGCCAAGACTGTGCTGTTTACACTGTCAGAGGGGCACTCATCACTCTCAGTATCACCATCCAGGTAAAAGGCAGTACGCACATATTTTGTACCATATGCATATAAACATTTCCCAAAAGAGTTCGTCTGAATTTGGGTCAATTTTAATAACAGGGTGACCAGTGCATGTTGCAATCCGAGCAAGAAAAAGGTCTCTCTCACCTCACAGAGAAGTGGATGAGCAGCTCTGCCCTGCAGCGGGCCATGATCAATGCAGGGATCAACATCTTTGTCAATGAGTACACAGACCAATACATCAGCAGCTGCTGCAAGGTCTGCATCTTCTACCTGTCAGCTCTTAGAATAAACGAACAGGGATCTAAGCAAGGAACAAAGCAGTGTTGCAGTAGGTGTTAACACCTGGGGACCATGAATATAAGTATAAAATTATTGACTATCATACTAATATCGGTTAAGAGTTTCCCACAGAGCAGTAGGCCATCCAGCCGACACTGGCAACCTTAGAGCCATGTTTTTCTTTTGCCAAAGCTTAAAAGGAGTTAACAAACCAGATACAGCTACTCTTTGTGTCTGCATCACTGCATCCAAGTCAACATGTAAACCATGACATAGAAAACACTGAAACATGATTCTCTGTTGTATCCTCTACCAAAGTAGCTAGCTCTAATGCTATACATGGACCAGCTGCACATTACTTACTTATAAACAATCTGCATGCTGTTAGGGTTGCAATAATGTATTGAATAATCTATTTTTTAATTTTTAGCTTAGCTGCCGCTCTAGATGCCATCAATTATTTAGAACTGTAAAGAACTATCATCCTAATTCTGCTTTCCTGTAGATTTTTTACTGTCATTACATTATAGATTCTGCCACAGGATTATATAACATGTTGTGGGGTTTCTGTGCTCTTCAGGACCCACTTACAGAACATGCTGCCTACGAACAGATGGCCCTCTTTGCTTCTGCATGTGCTTTCTCATGGAGCAAGTGGAATGCTAAATGTGGTGCTGAGCATCTGGTCATGCAGGTATTCTTGTTCACACAGTTTAGTATTCTATCAGAATCTCTACCAAACATGTAATGGCTACCTGGCCTGTAACATTTTGGACTGCATTTCAATTACGTCTATACTGGCACTGACATACAAGTGTTTTTAGTGCAGTAACAAGGGCTGCAGCATGTCCAGAGGTTTACGGTGTCACCCAGGTTCTTATATCACAAGCAGATTTGATAGTTACACACCCACAGCTCAGGAGGGCAGAAATGTTTTTAGAATGAGAGGGAGAGTAACATTTATTTCAGGAGGAGACCTTGGTTAGATAGTGAGGTTACAGGCTATGCATGAGAACAGACAACAATATTCCCCCCCTTTGTCTATACCAGGTGTGTGAACACCTCAGCCCCACCGGCGTGTCCGAGGACTCGTGGATTCTCTACCTGCTAGGTGCTCAGAGGAGTCAGAAGCTGAAAATTACAGAGAAGAGTGAAGATTTCTCTACAGACCTTTATCTTGGTAGTGAGTTTCACTCCACCTTCATCCACATGCTGCAGGACAACATGAGTAATGATGGCATAGCTAGGACCAGGATATCTAATTATCTGTTTGCTGATACAGTACAAAGTCTGCTCTGTGCCACAAGGCCACTCATGTATTCCTAAACTTGTGACATTAAGTTATTATAAACATGCAACCAAGTACCAACCAGTAAATTTTGAACATTTAATATGAAAGCTCTAAACACTGAATGTACAATTAGCTACTTTATTTGTGCAAAGTTTAATGCGTCGTCTTTGGAACATACAAAAGTGTATCAGGTTGAAAACAGTGACCACAGCAACAACTTAGAGGAAATTAAACCCTTTGGTGTTAAAACTTTACTAATGTTGCATTATAACTTAACAAAAATAAACAAATACATTTCTCCCCCCCCCCCCCCTCAAAACTAATAAACTCATAAATAAAAACATTCAAAAAACACTTAAAAGAATGAAAGTTTTATTACCAGTGTTTATAGACTTAAAAGCTATAAAATATCTGTTAAAGTCAATGAGGATTGGAAAAGTCTATTAAAAAGGCTGGCAGTCCCCTGTATTCTCAAGTGCATGAAATGTGTACTGAGCCATCATCCATGATGTTTGTCAATGGAAAATTACTTTGTGCTCAGTGTATAACGGATTGGTTGAGAGCAAGTATTAAGCTGTGACATGATTGGTCAGTGCTGTGCCTACACTGATGACTGATCAAACTTGCTGGAACTTCTTTTGGGTCCAGGTAGACAGTTGCAAGCAGCACTGATAATAAAACTGCATTATAATGCATCAAGAACATTGAGTAGCTCATCATAATTGACACTGGTTGCCACCACCTGTAAATCTTCTCTTAAAACACAGACATGCATTCATACAAACGCAAACAGACTAATTTAGCAAACATGATGTGATGCATTAAAACCTTCACAGGGTTAACTATGCCCTGAGGCCTGGTCTGTGCTGTCAAAGTCTTTAGGAATCTTCAGGCACCAGGAAAGATCCAAACAACCTTCGTTCATTAGGGGTGTACTGTCCTTTCTTATTTACTACCCCAGTGCACAATGTGCAGAAGGCTGATTGACAATACCACCATCCACCCCATGTCTCAGGGGCTAGATGGGTGGCTGACCATTGTGCCGGAGCCCTGCGTAGGGCCACAGTAATTGCTGAATGGTCATCCATGAGTCACCAGTCCCCACAGGGGCAGCATCTACGGCTGGCTGCATTACCAGGCTGGCCAGCAGTGCCAGGAGACCTGCAGACGAATGCACAGAATTGGATTTAAGTATCCCCTGTGCAAAAAAACTTTACATTTAAATGCAAAGACAGTAGCTTTTATTACAACAAAAGAATGAAAAAGTAACCCATAACTACTGACAAACTGAGTACCTGCCAGCACCACTACCATGGCCAACCAAAGCCAGAACCCTCTGCTGCCCCTGGCTACTGCACGAGATGAGGTCAGGCTGTGGGGCAGGGACTGGGATGCTCCTGGGTCTGTAGATGTAGCGCTAGACGAAGGGCTTGGACTGTAGGAGGAAAGGAAACAGAATAAAGTGAATAGAAGATGTGACACAAAGCAATTAAATGATTGAAAAAGTAGCAGGCATAGCAGGGAAGTGAATAAGTCACCAAAAATGATATCACTAGGATGAAATTAGGTCTTTACATAACAGTGTCTTGAAACACTTTCTGGTAAAACAGTGGGACATTTATGGTAACTTATGCAACAGATGGTAGGCAGTAATTTAGCTGCAGCTTTGTGCAATCTAAGTTTGGCCTCAGTGAAGTGCATTTTACCACCTGACTCAAGCAGTGTTAAGATGCAAAACCATTTACATCATATTCATCAGCATAATATAAAAGCTGTCAGCAGTACAATTAATAGCAGTTGGCATGGAGGTGGATTAGAGCAATAACTCGTTAGGCAAAATCAGCAGACAATTTGGGCCTGGAATCTGTCAGCAGTAGGCGTGATGCTCCAAATCACATTCTAGTCATTATGGGAGTCAGTGCAAGGCTGTAAGTGGCCTTTGATTGGCACTACTACCTGATAAATGCAGGCCTCTAGCATGCATTTATATTATGATTTACAGAGACAGAAGCCAGAAGCCTTTCTCACTTTGAATTCTTCTCTCTATACACTTACAGCATTACAAACAGTTCATCCTGACTCCTGAGCGATATAGCATTAGGTAAAGAGGAAAAGATAATTCAGAACAATACACAAGAACAAAGAAAACAGTTCAAGTGCAGTAGCTTCCACATAAATTTGGCTTGACATGTTAGTAAATGACAGACAAAGCATGGTAAAGATGGACTGTTATAAGATGCTATGTACAATGCAAGTCAGAATTTGAGATCCATGCATGAAACACGATTTACAAAGCTTCCGATTATTATTTGTTATGTTGACATACATGGATCTCAAGTCAGTTAACAGCTGAACAAAAATCATTCCGGGGCCTCACGTCAAAATGCTGCATGAACGTGATTAAAAGCCGCGGACCAAAGAAGCTAGTCAGGTAAAGACCCATGCTATAAAAGTTCATCACTTAGGGGGTTCCATATGCTCACCCATGTAATATAAACACAAGCAAGTGCTTGTGTGGAGACATTTACCGCTGTGTGATCCTCTGAGATTGAAGATAAAATTGTTTAATGTCACAATTGTGACAGAATAAACACAGGTTGGCAGCTACTGAAACCTCAATAAAGCTAAATGATGAACTCTTAGCTTTGCTGGCAGAAAGTGGTGCTGAGTAGGCTGGTGGTGGGTATTTGGCTGGACTAACATCTTGAGGGGCAGAATGAGGGAGGTGAGTTTGCTGCCCAGCTCACTGAGACTGGACCTCCTCCTCTCTGCCACTGGCTCCTCCTTCTGCTCGTCCTCCGACTGGCAGTCAGTGTTGTCGCAGGCTGTCCTGTGGGCACGCGTGGGTCAGGCATTCACAAACACACTGTTAAGTTGCACAATTAAATACAAGCATGGCGACATAACCACATTGATTTGGTATGTGCACATTTACATTTCATGCATTTGCAGCCAACACAAGCATACAGATGCAGACACCACGAGTATTTGCTGATTCACCTGTTGTATGCAAAAAAAAAAAAAAAAAAAAGGAAACTTGCAATCTTTGATAAAATCATTTTTTGCAATCAGTTTCTGCAAATTAATGCATGCACACAATTGCAACTTACATGCTCCATTATTATATAATAGATCCACAATTAAAAAAAAAAAACTTTCAGATATTCGGAAAAGAGCAATTAAAGAGCAATTAAAAGCAATGTGATATGTACAATTTCGGTTTAAACATTAGCTTTGCTTGCAAAACAGTCATCCAAACATTTGAAAGCATAGTCTGCCAGTTAAAACAAAAAACATAAATAAACTCCAAATTTTTACATTTTACAAAAGGACAAGTGCAAGATTTGGGAAATGTCAAAAGAATGCAGATTTCTTCTAAACACTTCCACAAAGCAAGTTGGACCAGATGCATGAGAGATGGCTACGCCGTTGTGGGTTGTCAGAACTGCTTTGCCTTGGTTTCCTATAATTACATCGCTTTTTCGGTTGTCTAAGCACAGTCACTTATTATAAGAGCTTATAAGGGCTTGTTTTCACTTCCAGTTTTGTTACTTCTTTTAGCTATAGCTGACTATTTTAGACAAGCATATTTATCATCCACTATAGAGTGATTTTGGTTCACTGTAGGCTGCCATCTTTATGCATCAGTGTCCACAGTGAAGGTATTTGTGCGACATAGCCAGCGTGGTAATCCTTCTCCCTGACATTTCTTACCCCTTCATCATGAGAGAGGGCTCTTCAGTGTCAACCCAGGCCGCAGAGCTAACAAAGCGTTTTAACGGGGGGCGCATCATGTTCTTCCCTGCCACATTCCTGAAAACCACCGTTATCACATAGGTGCATAATAACAACCCTAATGTCAGCACGGTACAGAAAGTCTCTTTGGCTTGAATAAAAACCAATCACAGCTTCCCACAGACCGTCAACGATGGTTTGCTCTAAAAGTCATTTAAATAGTACTCATGCCTTTATTACTGCACTTATCATATACAGACTAACAGTACTACGACCTGACATATAACAGAATGGCAAACTTAACACATGCAGATACCTACCATGGGGAACGTCTGGTCAGTCTATCCGTTTCACCCTCTGAGCCATCTTGTGCTTTGGACTGTTGGAGCATAAACCAGAATAGGTCATAATCATGAAAACAAAAATGCTTCTTGGTTTGACTTTAAATTCGCAGCTTAACCATAAAAAGTTTTTATGAGTTGCTGCACTACGCAGCACTTTTCTACATATATTATCTGCACATGTATCTAATAATAATGGCAGCAATTATTAAGGTTATTAAACTATGCTTTGGTATTGGACTTTAAAAGTTTACATCAATTCTTGGAATAACTCATCTTGCAAGCGGAATGTAACTAGCTCTGTAATAAAGCATGTTTTAGATAAACTGAATTAATAAATTAACATCAGTGAATTCCTGGGAATAGATTTAGGGGCTTCAGAGTGATATCATTTATAAATATATTGATGGTCATCTCATCCTTACCATGTCAAAATGCATGTTGGCTGCACCAGAGCGCGGAATTGATGCTATGCTGACTCTGCGGGTTGATGGCTGTGAGAGGATCCATGGAAGGGGGAACAATAACAAAGCCATAAAGAAATGTGTCTACATGTTACTGCCACTAAAATCCTGAGAACTAAAGAATGAGATTGTATCCAGCTGACCTTGTAGTATTGTGGCAGCTTCTTGCCACGGAAATCATCTGGAAAGAGTAACCGATTGCTTACTTTGTGTTTACAATGCATACATATTAAACACACATATACACATACACACTAATTGTATATGCAGCAAACGTGAGCATACTGTAGCTATAGTTAGATCATGTGGTTTTATTAATGTTAGAGTGATAATGAGGGGTCCACTGCGATCCCAGCTACAAATGCAAATAAATTTTGTTAATATCAGCACAAAAAACAACAACAAAAAAAAACAAACAGCTGATGGTAACACAAGTTGCACAGATAATATTTGTCTCTGTATAACATTTCCAACCTCTTTCAGTTTGTGATCCAAACGACCTCTCGTTCTGCATCAGTGCCTCTCTCATCTCTAGCAGCTCAGCGTGCTCTTTAGTGTACATCCTCCTCAGGTTTTCTACGTGCTGGATCATCACCTCTACTGCTTTACCAATAAGACTCTCCTGACACACACACACACACACACACACACACACACACACACACACACACACACATATCAAAATCATCTTAATTACAAGGCCCTGCAGTTAGTTCTGTTGGTGTCACAGCCAGGTATAAAAATAATTTGGTTCATATTTAATCACATGGCAGAAACCCAAGTTACTTCTCACCTGATGAATAGCTCCCAGCATCTCAGAGCGACTGGATACCCTGGCCATGGACTGAATGAGGATATCCAAGTTCTTTTGGAGCCTCTGGATGATCTCCATAGATTGGTTGTCATCAGCACACAAAGGTATCAGAGCCTAATATGAAAAGTGAAGGCAAATGGAAAAAAGACACAGAATGTCAGAGAGAGAAAACATAAAAAATTTAAAGGATTTATCACAATACTTTCTTCAGTTAGAAACAGAATCAAATATGTCAAAAAGAAACTGCAAAAAAGCTCTACAAAGATTCAGTGGGTACTCCATACCCCTACAATTGGCAGAAATAAAAGTTTGTTGTCAGGTGAGAAGACGAAGTATTCTTCACAGACTGACCTGAAGTAAGCCCTGGCAGCTGGACACCTCCCTGCGGACATTCTCCTCAGCCAGGTCACGTGACCTCTCCTCCAGGCGGACTCTCTTCTCCAGGGTGAACATGTCACACTTAAAGCCCAGTGCCAGACGCTGGAACTCTGCCTGAAAAACAAGATTGTAGCTATTGGAACAAATATTTAGTACCAGTCATGATGACCATTTAAAAAAAAAAAAACCTTTATCCATCAGGTTTGGACTACCTTCGATTACACAGAATTCCCCAGAATGGTGATCTTAATTCTTAATATACATACCTCAATCTCCTTGTCACTAGGTGACAGGCTGCAGATAAAGAGAGAACGATTAGATGTGCAAATAAATATTTAAACAATAAGTTGGGTTGCTGAAATCATTTGCTGTCTTACTTGTTCCTGTCCTCTTTAAAGGTGTCACTGGTCTCAGAGATCTTTGAGGTCTCAGCTAGACAGAAAGTAATGATCAGATGATTTATGACATAATAAGTACCTTACTGAAATGTTGAAGTCACTCATTACGTTTAGAGTAAATGTAACTTGGTAACACATGGATGTGTATTTAGTATACAATTGTGTACAATAGAGACATCAGACATACATTCCTTCTCAGTGGCCATGTTGGTCTCACTTTGGTCCTCTTGAACCTTGTGCTCCTTGATGGTCTTCATGCTGTGTAACTTCTCCTGAAAAGTCCAAATAAACATTGTTTTCTCTCTATTCGCCTTCTCTCATTCCTGCTTTTGATTTCTTGATCCCTCCATTAATCACGCTCAACAATCAGAAATCTTTTTAGTTGATCCTTCGACTGTCACCCTGTATCTTCAGTAAGCTCTACATACTTAAATTGAATTGTAAAGATGCAAAGCAGTTGGTAGTGCAGTTTGTCTTTGTTTGTTATTGATTTAATCCTGAGTGGAGCTAAAATGGAACGATGCACTCTGCTTTTGAATCTCTCTCTCTCACACACACACACACACCTGGAAAAACAACATTTATCTGCAAATCAGTGACATGTTCAAACAACATTCCAATAACAACTGCATTAGCAAAAAATACAAAATAAAGACATAAAAATGCAAAAATTTAAAAATATTTATAATATTTTTAAAATCCCTCGTGATTTATCACTCGTGTTACATAATACCTGCTGCAAACCATTGAATTCCTTCAAGATCAGTGTTATACCCTT
This sequence comes from Channa argus, assembly GCF_033026475.1. Lineage (NCBI taxonomy): Eukaryota > Metazoa > Chordata > Actinopteri > Anabantiformes > Channidae > Channa > Channa argus. The sequence continues at coordinate 14,131,220 of NC_090217.1, read as the reverse complement.
TAAAATATGCTGGTCCTGCTATTAGTACTAAAAGTAGAACAGAAAACGCAGTAAAAGTATTTCTTCTATATAGCACATCTTAAAAGCTAACAAAGTTATAATTAACATCAGTTGAAATTGAAGTAGAAGTAGAACAGATCTTACCAGTTCACTTTTATTATTGTCTTGGAGAAGGGAGTCCTTTCTGGTACCATTATCCTCTGACTGGCAGGGGTCAGAGGTCATTCTGCCTATGCCACTCCCTGATTGGCTGCTGTGTATTGAGGACGATCCTAACTGAGGAGAGCTTCTGTTAGAGAAAGTGGTCGCTCTGCTGCTGCTGAACTGGTCTGTACCTGGAAAATGAGTTAGTGTGTGGGTGGTCACAGTCAAACATAGGCGTTAACACAGTAATTTATCTTGCAAATATCAGGTTCTCTCTTTATCTCCAAATACAGATTAAAGAAAGTCTTCCTACCTGGCATATTGGCAGCTACTGTTGGAGCCTCAGCCGTACTTTCCTGCACACTCTCCTCCTCTTCCACCAACACAGGTAGCAGGCTCGTGCTGAAACACCCATGAAATGCACCTTTATGCAATACTATAAAATTTGCAAAAAAATATTTTAATATTTTTATTTTACTCAAACTTATTTCCCAAAAAACTAAAACTAAATAACAAAAAACAATACCATCGATGCTCCGAGGATAGTTCTGAGTTATTGCCACTACTGAATGTGGAGGGATCAGTTCAAAGATTGTTTTTTTTTTTTTAGGTAACAGTTACCCGTGAATCACTCACCTGTCCTCCAGTGCTGATCTGTCTGCCGACTGGTCCTGGCCCAGGCTCTGAAGGAGATGAAAAAGGAGGGGAGGGGAGGTGAGAAAAAGACAGGTGGTCTTAGAGCACATTTTTCTGCCCCACATCACATCAAATGGTTAATGATTAAAAACCCACATGCTCACATACATTCATATAGGTTTAGCGTACCTGTCCCATGGCAGTGAAACACTATCTAAGCTGTGCAGTGTGGAAGAGAAAAATTGGGCGGATTCCTTATGTAATATGGAGCTTCATGGAGAGCCCTGCAGCTCTAAGAGTGTGTGTGCGTGTTGCTGAGAAGGGTGCTCAGAGAACACGTTAACACTGGCAAAATGCTAAGTGTTGGGGGCGGACACAGTCATACACAGTCATGTGAACACTCTCACACAGACACACACACACAAACTCACCAGAGTAAGGTGAGCACTCAGAGCAGTGAAATAGGATATTATGTAATGGGTGTACATATTCAGTTTGACGCTGTATAAAAACTGGAAAAAGAAGTGCTTTACCATTTCACTGACACAAAACATAAGCAGATATCAGTGTTATTTTACATCCAAAGCTATAGTGACAAAACTAAACTGGGTGCTGCTGACTCTAAAACATTTTAACTGTAACCACCATTAACTAAAAGAAATTTTGTATGCAAATTTTTTCCAAAGTTAGACATCCAGTCCTTCAAAATGTTCTGTGAATTAATGCAGACTAATAACTTTTATTCCTTCCAATCATGTACTAGGCAACATCTAATTATGTCAGTTGTACAAGACATATGTTAAACACAAAAAAAATCCAATGAAAAGTTCTTCCATTTACAAGTAAAACAACAATTTGAATATATCCAAATATTATGCTCAGAAACACCTTTTTTGCACCTAGATTAAAACCAGGAGTCATCTCTGAAAACTCTGACCTCGCTTTAGTGAACATAAAAGTGAATTTTATTTATAAAATAAATCAATAAAGAGCTTGACTTTTTTAACATTTGTTCAGACTTTCTCTCAGTGGGGGGGGGGAAGCAGTCCTACATGACGCCTGCAGGTAGGAACAAATGAATCCATCTCTCAGCAGAACCAACCTACTGTAATGAAAAAGCATCACAACAACAGTGAGCCAACCAAAAAACGTCTTTTGCGGTTTGGATATTGCTTTAATTTGAATGGGTGAAATCATATTTAGGCAATGTACAGAAAACTAACACGAACTTGCTTAAGTGATTCATCCAGCCTTCTCAAACGTGAAGATATTTCTGTTTTATTTTCTAAACTGTATTGAAGACTATGACTAATGCAAATTATTTATTTGAGCTCTGGGAATTTGGGAGTTTGTCATTTTTAGTTATATATTCTAAAACAACATTTGAACTTGAATTAAAAGCACATTAACACTAATACTTTAGTTAGCAGTATAAAAGTATATTGTACTTGCCTTTTTTGGCAACAGAGTTCAGAAAGAACAGCCCATCCTGTTCCTTCCTATATCACTGGTTGGAGCAGTCGTTGGAATAATGGCCACCTGATTCCCTTTCCCTTAATTTTACATCCCTCTCCTCCCCTCTTCTCCTTGGCCTCCCTTGAACTCCCTCCTCAGCCTTTCTGAAGCAAATTCAGTCAATGCCCCGCCTACTGAGCACCCACCACCAACTCATGTGTAAACACAGCTACTCTCACTCAAATGTATATGAAGTAACAGGAAACAGAAACTGAGGGGATTAAAAAAAAAAAAAAAAAAAGAGGAAGGAGAAGCAATGGGCAGCTGCAGCTTTACAGAATAGAGGAAGCTGCATTCCCTTATGCATAAAAGCACTTCCCCTCTGGTACTAACCTTAGTACGGCTCAAATCTCCTGTACTCGAGTCCATCTCGTGTTCTTCTGCACCCGTTTGGGCCTCGCCGTTTGGCTGAGTGCTGACCACAGGAGAAAGGTCAAAGATCAACTGTCATTCACTATGTCTTTTCTATTTCTATTCTTGTTATCCAATGATCCAAAACAGTAAAATACGAAACACAGAGAGAGAAAGAGAGAGAGAAAAAAGAAAGAAAAAAGAAAGAGAGAGAGATAAAGTGAGAGAAAGAGAGGAAGAGATGAGGAACAGTCTTCGTCTCTTTGTAAGTGGACTGTGCCTATGCAAAGTATGTCTGCAGAGATACTAATTAGCCTGCACACTCCTCCCACAGCAAGGAAAACACCCATTTGACTAGCAAATATGGGCCAAGTCACAGGGAAATTACAAAAACATGATGACTGCAGTTATTGATGACATTTATCAACTTCAAATCTAGCAAGGATAGTTCCTACACTTTGGAAACTTGACATGAAACTGCAAGAAGAAGCTGTGCAGTGGTACCTGTTTCTGAACTGTGAATGCTTTTGTTTTGTGCCCCTTGTGTGTCTGTTATCTCCAGAACAACTAAACAGAAACATTGTGCGCAGAGGTTTTTTCATTTTGTCCAAGCCGTTTTCTCATCCATAGCAATCATCTCTGTACTTTATGGTAGTAAGCTAATGGTTTGAAGCCACAATACAACCTGATGCACTGCGAGTGGTTGATAAACTTCCTGTTCTTTATTTTGTAAAATCCTGTTTTATAAATCTGATTATGGGAAACAAGAACTCAGTGGCATTATTGAACAATACCTACCATATAACCTGCTGTGCCACTGCTCTCTTTACAGACAAAGACCCTGTCCTCTCAGTGATCCCTCCATCACTGTCTCTCAGCAGATAAAAGTGGTAATATTTGTTTTACAATGTTATCTTAAAGACTTGCATTGTATCTAAGGGATTACAACAAATTTGGTTTGCAATATACCACAATAACACCACAAATACATATATGTTGTACAATTAACACAAAAGTACTGTATGAATCAAGCCACTAAGCAAAAAAAGATTAAAAAAAGGAAACTTGAATATGGTGCAACCTAGTGCCACAAGATATTGTGGCATGCAAGATTTATCAAGGGACAACAAAGGACTAGAAATGTTGTGTAAGGGTTAAAAAAAAATCCTGATGCAACTGATTAGGTTAATTAGCAACAGCTCAGCATCATGGGTGGGTAACACTATACCACAAAGTGTATTCCTCTCAGATTCTCTTCCAGAAGTTAGGATGGGGTGAGGTTCGTCACTTGGGAAAAATGTTTCTCAATGTAAAATTGCAAAGAATTTGAGAAACATTCAATATGGTTCACAATGTTATTGAAAGATTTAAATTGTCTGGATAAATCTCTGTACACAAACAAGACCAAAAACCAGTTTTCAATGGCTGGGATCTTCAGACCCTCAGGTAGCACTAGACATGACCCTTTAGCGGAAATCACCGCATGGGCTCAGAAAAAACTCGGAAAACCACTGTCAGTAAACACATTTTGTCTCTGCATCCACAAATAGGTTAAAATTCTACCATACAATAAATAAACGAGATCCAGAAATCAGCTCATTTAAGAGGAACTGAGGTGCAGTTGAAAAAGAGTCTGAAAATCTTTTTGGAAATTGCGGATGTCGGTTCCTTAATGCTAAAGAGCAGTGCAGACAGTTCAACAGCTAGCATCTGGTATTGTTTGGGTAACATTAGTGGCATTAATAATGAAAACTGTATACATTATACAGGTTTTGGAGCAACATATACTAACATCCACAGAAGACACATCATGGTAATCCTCATCCAACAGGAACTGCAACAGCATGGCTGAGTAATAAAGTAGTCTGCCTGCTAAACCAATCACCCATTGAAAATATGTCACATTACAAGATACAATAAAAAATAAAAAAAATACAACATGCATTAAAGTGTTGAGCAGCTAAAATCCTATAGTAAGCAAGAATTGGGGAAAAATGCTTACAGAGGTGGGCATCCAACATACTGGTAAACATACCCATACCAACTTTTTTTGAGATCTGATGCTGGCATCAGATTTAAAAAAAGCAAATACTTATCAAAATTACAAAACTTCTTGTTTTTAACTTTTGATATGTTGACAGATATTCTAATATTCTGATTATGTCTACTGTAGTCAAGAGAAATTTCTTTTTCCCTTCACTTACCTCTCACTCTGAGTAATGGTCTCATCTGGTCCAGGTGATGTGCTGTTGAGAGAAACTCTCTCGGCTGCTGTTGGAAGGGTGTTTCCGAGTGTGATACTGTGGTCTTGATCAGGTGAGCTGCTCATATTTTGGGCTGGACCATCAGAAAGAGGCAGTGTTGCTTCATATTCCTCTGCATCCTCTGGTTGGATGATGTAAAAAAAAAAATACATTTTTTTAAACATACATAAATATGCATCTTTTTGATGGCTGTCTAGTGTAATATTAGGTCATGCACTTCACAAGATGAATTTTAACCACCACCAAAATCCATTAGTTCAGTGTATGTGCAATTGAACACATTAACATTAACTAATATTTTGAAAACATTTCCTTGCCTATGCAGATCATAATGAAATTACAAAAAAGAAAAGAAAAAAAAAAGAAAAGAAGAAAATAAATGATTTTGCAAGTCATGCAGCTCTGCATTACCACAAAACTAAATAAAATTGATGTTCATACTGTGGTATTTTGTAGTTCGACCTTTATCTTACACAATTTTATAAAGTCTTCTTTCCTCTAAACAAACAGTATACCAAGTGAGTCAGGAAATGACTCATTCTTTGGTTAAGTTGTAAAGACACAAAGAACTGTAGACAAGCGAACGGTAGAGGGAGAGGAAAGTGAAACAGAAAGATATTGAGTGAGTCACATAGAGAGAGAGAGATACAGAGAGAGGGGGTCTTACTGTTGTTCTCAGAGTGGGATGGATCAAGGAAAGCATCCGCCTCTGGGTGTCTAATGCTGACAGCTTGTGAGGGGGTGTTCAGTGGCACTGTTGCCTCTTCCTACACACACACACACACACACACACACAGAGATTAATATTGGAAAAAAGGGGTGAAAAGATCAATTAAGCAACACACTGTAACCAAGTACCAAACAGCAGCTGACCATTAGTCAAGAGAAACAAATCTTGTGAGATAAGAAAGCTTTGCATAAGATGCCAACTAAATCTAACAGCTGATAGACAGCACAAAGCATCTGCCCTGTCAGTGATGAGCTGTTGGAAAGACCCCCAGTTACTATCGACTTCATAAGAATTCAAAAGCAAACATCACTTTTATACTGACTGACAGAAATGGAGTACTTAAATTATCTATTTAAACCAAGAGAAGAATACATAACATCTAATGTACAAATGTGTGCAAAACATCTTGATAAAAATTAACAGTACATTCTGCAACTAGAATTGGTGCAAAATAAGTTCAGAGTATATTTTCTTTACATAAAAAGGTGCACATATTATTCATCCCAACTGGAATTTTCAGAAAGTATCTATCCATCTACAATTCCTTTCAACAATAACAGCAAGCCATTTTTCCCCAGTTATCTTTACGTTTCAGGAGTGTCACTCTATATAAGGAAGCAGAGAAATACAGCACAAGCATGCAGCCTGCTGCCTCGGAGCAGAGGCTGTGAATAATGATATGACGAGCTATTTGGTAGGCAAATGGCAGAGAGAGACTAAGAAACACAGAGCTGACATTAAGGGAGGAGAGTGACAGAATGAAACAGTAATGTTACTTTACCTTGTACAGGACCTATAAATTGCAGCAGAAATAGCTCATATGTACTGTACATGCACCAGACAGTATATATGCATTCCTACCTTCCAGGCAGTCATTGCTTCCCATTCATTTGAGAGGTAAGAAAATTTAGTTGCAGAAGCACACCAAAACGGTAAAGCTCTTTTTAAAGCCCTGCTTTTGTTTATAGGACGTTCCCCTTAAAACTGAAGAAATTTAATGTCACAACATCCTTGAACTTTAACAGGAAGAGCACTACCATATGCTAGAATGGTGTGACCCAAAAAAAAAAAATGTGTCACCTAAAAAAGGCAAGTCACTTTGATAAAATGAATAAAAAATAAATTAAAAAAAAACCCTGAGCAGCTTGAAAGTTTTATCTATGGTCATTTAAAATCATCATTTTAGTTACTACTTTCTTACCACAACATTGAAGGAAGGGCATACTTGTCTTCAGTCTCTCTTTTTGATTCGCTTCCCTCATTTAGCTTGGATAACTAGCAGAACATTTCTAACCAAAAACAACAAAATTCGGATAACCAAAGTTGAATGACTGAGAATCTTAACCAACAAATCTGTATGCCCACCTTTGCAAACCAAGGAAGGTAAGATTAACATCAACTCTCTTCTAGTACTGTCCTGCTCACTTAATGATGGATAAACACAATCTGTGGCAGCAGTCCAGCACATCTACAATCATCTACTGTTGTTCTTGAAGTAGATGATTAATCAATGTTTAGTACAAGAGAACATTACCCAGAAGTTACTTCAGCTGGGATAGAGTCAGCAGAGTAAATCTACATCTACATAACTATTTTCAGGCATGTGAAAATCTAAAAAGCATAAAGCATAACTGCCACTCACTTTTTCTAATCTCTAACTTTGCCAGTGCTGTGAAACTCTTAAATCTCACTGCACTATTTTCCTTAAAAGTAACAGTCAACAATGTATAGTACTAATATTTAGTATAACAGGGGAAACTGAAGGGCTGTAGAAGAATACACAAAAATCCCATCCTGGCAGGATCCCAAACACCATACATACACCTGATCCCGTGACAGGATCATTTCATAATTTAATTTACCTGCAATGGTGGACAGTTCTCTTCTAGCTTTGACTCAGTGCAGCCTGCAGTGCCTATGTGACAGACAGAGCAGAATAAAGAGAATAATTATCAATAAATCACGACAGGAAAAACATAATGGAGGAAAAACGAGTCTCAGAAAAAAAAAAAGCCCAAACAAGGAAGTCATTTGCTAAAAGCCCAAACTCTTGTCCAATACATTTACATGGGTTAATAGATGACAAAAAAAACTACCTTTTACCATAAAAGGTTGGACTGTGTATTATACAAGGCACTGAACTTTGGGATGGGCAGGGGGTTAAAATACCATGCATGGCTAAGGTGGCATTAATGACCACATTCACATACTAATTTTCTGTCTCTGCCTGTGAGCTGCTCATGCAGACAGAGGAATGGGGGATTACTGAGCTCACATCATGGCCTTAGACCAGTGTTATACCTGTCCATAGAAGGGCCTTGAGAAAGAGAGGATTTCACGTACTATGTAGATGTGTGTACACACACACACACTTCAGAAGCCTAAGGCCCCAACATCCATAGAAGGAATGGGTCTACTTCCAAGTGCCTTCGAGTGTGTGTCTTATTACAGTGAATGAGTGTGGGTACTGTGCTGGTGCTTCAAGGGTGGTTGAGTGGCCCTGTGACACCTATGGATTACAGGGGGATAATCCACTCTCTCTCTCTCTCTTTCACACACACACACACACACACACACACACACAGACAAATCAACACTCTGAGACAATGGGCTGTAAGCCCTTGTTCAACAGAATTTGTCCTGTCAAGGACAGTGTAAGACTCAGTGAACTCTGCAGGCCGATGCAGCAACTGGATAAGTGTGACATTATGACATAACATTTAAGTAATTGGTTTAAGACTCAAAACGTCCGGCTTCACAATCAGGACTTAAAATAAGAAAGACTCCAATAACTGAAATAGTCTGTGCATGTTCTTTTGGTCTGATATAATTGTAGCTGTGACACAGACACTGTTAACAGAGAGTCCTTTGCGATTTAAGCATGAAAAAAGGCATACCTAATCTAGAATGTGGATAAAATCCTAATTTGCCTTTTATCTACTGCAATGGCAGATATGCACTCAAGTACATGTTCCAAACTCTGGTTTCAATGTTGCACAAGGCTTGTTTGTTTTTAATGTGAAGCCTACTGAGTTTGATCCAGAGCTAAGTAGAGGGTGAGCACAGGGGTCACAACTAGGATAGAAAAAAATATCCAACTATATTTAGCCCTATTTGGCTTGGCGTTACAAGGTTCCACTTAGTTCTAGGCTAACTCTGATGTATGCTGACACTAAAAAGACTCCAGGAAGAAAACATTTTAATAAATGAAAACTGTATATAATACCTAAATACAATGAACAGCTACACTGAAGTAAACATTTGGTGGGTGGGGAAAAAAACTGCTATATATAAAATCAGATACTATAGTATTACTTATACATATATACACCAATCATTCAAACCATTATGACCACATAACTAATATTGAATAGGTCCTCCTTTTGCCACAAAAACAGCTGCAACCCATCAGAAAAAGGACTCCACAAGAGCTCTGAAGGTGTTCTCTTGTATGTGATGCCATGATGTTAACTGCTGATTCTGTTAATCCTCTTTGTTGCGAGGTGGGATTGCACAGCAGACTAAGAGCATCCTACAAGAGTTGCAGATTTGGAGCTCACTCAGTTCCTCGGGTCTGCCCATGTTTTCTGCTTGCAACACATCAACTTAAGCCATAAAATGGTTACTTGCTGCCTAGTATATCCCACCCACCTTCAGATGCCATTGTATGTAGATGTGAATGTTCTTCACTTCACTTGTCAGTGGTGCTAATGTTGTGGGTAATTGGTGTACCTCAGATTTCCCCCCCCCCCCCCCCCATCAAGTGTTTGTGTTCATCCTGATGTCCCCACTCACCTTGATGCTGTTCCCCTGCACCCAGCAGCTGGGCCTCCCCAGAGAGGATGGACAGAGGAGTCGATGTGTCCCTGACCTCTCCCTCTTCTGCTCTGTTCACTACTGTCCACTTCTCTCTGTCCTCCTCTTCACCTCTGTCTGTTAATTTATCTGCTGTCTCCTCTGGCCTACTCCCTGTTTGCCCATCCTGAACTCTGCAATTCCTTTCCACTAACTCGTTCTTTAGAAAGTCTTGAAGGGCGAACTCCTCATCCCAGTCCAAATCATCTCCAGGCTTCAAGAAAAGAGAAGGAAAAAAACAAAAAAAAACAAGAGAGATATACATAGCAAAAAGAGGACAGAGAAAATGTGTTGATGAGATAGCTAAAGTCCGCCAAAGGTAAGACAGAAACAAATCTATGTAATAGGTCTGAGCAGGCACCACAAAAGCACAGAGATGTCCCAGCAGCATCATAACAGATTAATACCAAAGTGGTCACCAAAACATAACTCAAAAACTAAATTTTTAAAATATCTCAAACACTGTTAAAACAGTGTTAATAAAAGCTTTTTAGAATGAAAAACATCTTTCTATTCATTAATAAAAGTTCAGTGTTAATTAGGTTAATTAACTAAATAATTATAGTTCAGTGTTTTTTTTCCGCTAATGCAAAACAATACCAAATAAACCATTTCAAAGCAAAACTTTGTTAATATATGCAAATCCTGTTAACTCAAGAAGTAAGTTCATTATTGTTTTTGGGGAAAACAAACAAACAAAAAAAACCCTCACTGCTGTAATGCTGCTGTAATGAAAATGCTCAATTGTGCATCAGTGCATTTAAGTGAAGAGCTGTGAGTAGGTGTATAGCCACATCCATCTGACTGAGTGTGTGTGTGCGTTCGTTAGGTTGCACATGTCCACCAACTTGCACTCTCCTACCAGCCCCTCCATCTGTCTGAATACAGTATGAGCTCTGTCACTTCTCTCTAAGCAAACCATCCAGCACTCTTCTACTGTGGTAACTCGATGTTTATACACACAACACACATATGTAAATTAAGATTTAACATATTCCACACCCAATTTGAAAATCATGCTAATAAAAAGGTGTAAGCGCACACTGAAACTGGTTCATGTAACATTCAAGATATCATAGCTGCTGTTTCGGTGCTCTTCCTCTTTCACTGACCTCTTCCTCTGGTGCAGGTGTCTGGCATGAGGCCTCTCTGCTGTCCTGGGGCGTCTTTAACTGCTCCAGCTCCTCACTCAGCTCCCGCTTCTTGTTCTCCTGCTCCTGCACCCTGTGTGCAATGATACAAAAACCTGTTACTTACAGACAGCTGAAAGATTATTAGTTTCTCATTAAAAACCTGTCAGTGTTATGAAGGAATTCTTAATGGTCCACAAACTTAGAAATACAAATGCTCAGATCCTAGAAAGCAGTATAGTGGACATACTGTACCCAATCCGCAGGCCCATGCAGTGTCCCATTCTGTTGCCCAGGGTGACCAGCGCCAGTTCTCTGACTGGCCTAGTAACAATTCCTTTACTTCACGGTGTCTTAGATCAAGGTCTGTCCCAGTCCAAACCTCTAATCTCAGACTATACACAGATTCTCAAATGTGTTCTACAAATCCCTAATACTTGCTCTGTCCAATAGTCCAGTCCTAATCTTAACAGCCTGTGTTATCCCCATCTTCTCAACAGCAGGAGGTAGTTCTATACCTATAATAGACCATTTTCAGTTTTTATTCCTTCTTAAAATTATATTAAAGTTCACCCTGGCAACTGAGCCCCAAAAAAATCCCAGCTGGACAGCCTGACCAGTTCTCCCCCTCTGGTCTGATACTGAACCACACTAGCTCATTTATATATCTGAAGGGGATGGCCATCTCCATGAACACACATACAAACAGACACACACAGCACGAGACAAACTCATCCACATCGGTGAGCCTGAAGACCAGAAATGGCTCAGAACCAAAACTAGTGAGGCGGGCCCTTGTGGGTCATTGAGGTCAGGACTGACAGACTTTCCCCTATACAGTAGGACCGCCTGGCCAAAATAGACAGCACTGGAGAAGAAAGGCACTGCAGGATACCAATTGTGTGTGATGTTATGTATATTAATATAGTTTTACAATTCTGGACAATTCTGAGAATCTGAAATCACTACATCAGTTAAATCATATACTCTCTTTAGCTCTGTCCAACACTTCTTTTCTTTTTATTTAACACTGATTCAGTATTATGCAGCAGTTAAGGTCCTGATATCTCCCTTGGAAGCTTAGAGACAGATATTAAGCTTGTATGCAATAACCAGCCACCCTAATAGTTCATTATGCCTAGACTTTATACTAGGCTAGTTAGTAATTACAATGCTAGATTTAATGAGCTTCCAGCTCTTACTAATGTCTTCTTCAGGGGTGTCAGTATTACCTTATTTAGCCAGAAAGTCAATTCTTTAGCTCTGCCTACAAGAGTTTAATACAACCAATGAGATCACTGCTGCTAAGGGCAACTCTGCCTCAAAGAATATTATTTCTATCTTACAGTGGAGTTGTCTTTAATTACTCAGCAAGACCGAATGCAATTCTATTTCAAACCATGATTCACTGGTATTTCCACTGGTCTTTCTCTGTGCTCATAAGAGACAAAGCGAGGTAAAACATCATCACTTACTTGGGCATTTAGCAGCATGCACATTCTGACAGCCCACTAGTTTTAATGCTTGCAGCAAATACACACACAGGGAGTGTAGATATCCAAAAAAAAAAAAAACAACAACAACAACTCACCTGACTGAAAGGTGGAGGATCTCAGTGCGGGACCTTCTCACATTACTGGCCATTTTGACCAGCTCCTTTTCCAGAAAGTCTGTGTACTGGGCCAGCTGGTCCAGGCTAAGGGCCCAGTCTGTTCTTTTTGCGTCCAGCTCAACCTGCAACTTCTGCGAGAAGATGAGGAAGATGGGTCAGCCCTACACGTGTGTAAAGGGCCACAGGATTCTACACAATGTAAATAACCTTATGTGCCTCCAAAATGTTTAGAAAGTCTTGCACCAAGAAGATACACTAGTGCTATTACAGCTCGACAACAGATTTCTGTCTCATTTGGTATGTTTACTGCTGTATGGCAGTAAATTTCTAATGAATGCAGAATGGCAACAATGCAGGAGTGGGGGGGCAGAGAGAGACAGAGATACAGAGTGAAGCTCAGAGTGAGGGAGGAGGGGAGTGGGCTGTGTTCACAGTGCAACAAACTGACTACACAGCATTGGTTGGATTGGGCCAGTTGGAGTATTATATAAGTGAGAGATGTCTAGAGGAGAGATAGTGGGTGGAAAAAAAAGAAGAGATTGCAACAGAGTGCAACAGGTGGAGAAGAAAAAAGATGGAGATATTATATAATGTATTGATTTATGTTTATTTTTTTTAAAGTTATAAAGATATCCCTTTTTAGCCTTACATCAACCTGTATGTATGTGCAAACAGAGGAAGCCACACACTATAATCAGGTAGTACAGGGTAAATCCACTACTTTTTATAAGCTTACAAAAGTGTTGTAGGTAGGCTGACACTAAAAATAAAGTTGAAATGTGAATGTGAAAAATGTGCATGTTTAAGTTTAAACGTATATCTGACCTGAAGACTGGTGTCTATGTTGCTCCCTGGATGTGCAGGGTCTTCCATCCAGCCTCTGACTGTAGACAACATAGAGTCCATTTCTTCTCTGGAATCATTTTTCTGAGAAAAAGAGAGAAATACTTAGAAGGCATTCAACTTTGATCTTTATCTTATTGGGCATATGGCAAACTGTAGCTGAAGCCACAGAAAGGTGTGATGCACAACATTGTTTTGCAGAAAGGTGCTAGAGATACCAGCCATAAGCATTTCACAAACAAAACCATTTTCACAAGACATACAATTGATGTCACGCTGATTTGGTGTTGATAAGAATAATTTTTTAGATTTGCAACTCAAAAGTAACATATAAAAGACTTTACAAGTAACCAAGGAGATTGTTTTACAGATGCTCATTGGCTACTGGTCAAAAGTGCAGAGTCTGACATTGAATCATGGCTGCACAAACGCTCAATCACACTTGGTTACCAGTTTGTTTAAAAGGCTCTTGAACTCCAACGCCATGTGTTCTGGGCTGGGTCCCTGCAGCATCAGCAACACTTCCCTGTCCAGCGTCTCATCCAGTGGGGTGGCTGAGCTCATAGTAGTGGATAAATGGTCAACTCCATGTGCAGCCTACAGGAGATAACAATACACTACTTGAGAAAGCAACTAAAACGTGAAAGTTGCCATTAACTTAATTATTGCAAAGAAGCAGTACTGTGCCATGGGAAGAAGATCACCTGATATTAAGAAAGAGATTGTATTGTATTTTATTTTGTGCAGAATATGTGAGTGGCCCTACATGTGTGGAAGATCCATAACCTGCCTGTAGGCACAGGCATCTCAGAGCAGCAGCTAGGATCAAGGGTTCTGTTATCTGAGATTAGAACATGGCCAGTATTATCTGTGTCTGCTCATAGTTGTTTGCGTTGAATGTGGTTTTTGTTTTTGTACATGGTGCATTCAATTTAAATTTAAAATGTTCAACTGTTTGACTAAGACAGTTTTTACAAAGAAAAAAGAATAAATGACAAAAAGAAAAGAGAAAAGGTGAATAAGATAAGAGAATCAGAACAATAATGCGTGACACAGAAAATAGAGAGCATAAAAAAAAAAAAGATAAGCAAACGAGAAAAGCAGCCAGAGAACAGGATTGCTGACCTCCAGTGGTGACTGTGCCAGAGCCAGTTCAGCCTGTAGGGATCCTGAGCTGCTCTGGTTCAACCTGTAGGCCACTGACAATGATACACCAACCCTGTGAGATACAGAAGAATTGTGTTAAAAAGTTGGTTACAACAGCTAGTAAAGTAAAGAACATTTTAAAAGTGAAAAACACCAGATCTTAAAATTCGTTAGAAGATATATGTTGTGTTTCTCTTCCAACTTTTTCTCAACCCTTAAAACATTCTTTGTTGACTTACCCAGCCAGGTCTGGGTGCATCATCTGCATCTGGTTCTCCAGCCTGCTTTTGTCTGCCCTGAGCAGCTTGAATCAACAACAGAGAAGCCAACCATGACTCAGTTCATCCAATTATATATTCAGAGGCCAACTACAGTACATGCCCTCCTCTTTCTTTCCCCACACCAGCAACCCTCACACTTGTGTTAGATCTTTGTGTGTGGAGGGACAGCAGGTGATTTAATTCCCACAGTCAGTCAGTTTCTACAACCAACATCACTGTTGCACATGCTGACCAACACACCAAATATAACAGAGTTCTCTGTCTAGTGAAAATTACACTGACACTCTGAAAGTGATATTTGCCAATGGTAAGAATATAAATACTGTAAAAATCAGGAAAGTGAATCTCTGAGAAACGTTTTGATGCATAATGATATAAAGTTTGGTACACTGACCTCTGTAATAGAGGAATATTCCTCCACTGCTGACTTGAGCTCCTCTATCTGTCTGCTTTTCTGTTTGAGGGGAAAAAAGCAAGGCCACTTTGAGTTTTGTAGAGACACAAAAATCATCATACGAACGTGTTTATTTTACAAAGAAAATATATTTTTAAAAGGAGTGATTTTGCAGCACCTGGTACAGTAGCTCATAAAATTACAAGTTTAATACTTTTTTCCTACTGAACCAAGAGTTTTTCAAATGGATTTAAGCAATTTCATATAATAGATGATGAGAACAAAAAGTGAGCGTAATGTAAATTATAAAACAAGATGGCACTGACCTCTAATATCACTGCTTCCTTGTCACTTACAACAGCATCAAAAGAGTGAATTTGCAACTGAGGACATGATAGAGCAGTTAGACAGCAACATAAAAGAAGCAGAGTACAATGACAATACAGTATCTCTAATGAGCCCAAGTCAGATTTAAATATAATCAATATCAGTTATGAGTTCATGGAACCGTGAAGCAACTATACGCCTATAAATGCCTAATGGTAAGAGAGAAGGAATAAGAGAAAGGCACTGTGTGAAACAGAGGCAGGGTGGAAGTGTGATAATGCAGAGTAAAATCAAAAACATTTTGAATAGATTGTAAAAAGGTACCTGAAGGTCAGCGTTAATGTCACACAGCTCTGCTATTCTCCTCTGAAGCTCGTCTGTCTCCATGGTGACCTTGAAGTTCTAGGGAGCCACCAGAGGGGAGTTAGAGCATCAGGTCACATGATTTTAACAAACTTGCAACAATACACTATGTAAGGCAAACAAGAATGGGTACTATCTACTGAAGCCCCATACATCCAGACATTTGATTTCATGGTTACCTGCTTTTACAGATGTAATTTTTAGACAGTATAGTACCTCTTCCTGCAGAGCAGCAATCTTGGCAATTAAAGACTGGTTCTCCTTCTCCTAAAATGAAGAATATTTATCAATATCTATGGAACTGCATGTCTATTCTTAGTCTGGACCCATTACTATGTGACTTTTACATTTTAAATTACCCAAAATAACTAAATACATTGTAAATTCGAGGACCATTTATTATTAAACATATTGTTGTTCTTCAAAATGCTCAACCGAGCAGAAAAAGTTAAACTGCAGCATTTTTATTAGAAAAGGGATGCAATTATCTAAAAATAATGCTGAAAGGCAAACAACAGAAAAATGTAAGACATTCCATTTCTATTTTTCAGTCACAAGACTGTATGCATTTCCAAATGACAGAGCTTTGCAACATTACTGTAATTTGCACACCAAGCATTTTATTTCCACAGAAAAAAGGGTCCACAAAAGTTAATGGTAATTCTCTATTGCTGTTTGAGTTTGACTGACCACATGTTTGCTGTGCGCAGAGGCACGAGCTCTGCCTTCTTCTGTACAGCTCAGAGTTGCCTTCATCTCCTCCACCTCATCTTTCAGCATCTTCTCCTTTTGGGCCAGCTGTTGATGACTGTACAGGAGCACAAACAGAGATGGATGCCAAGACCATGTGCTACAGTAATCTGTGCAGTGTATTCTATAGTCCAGCCATGCAAATATGAAGGTGTATCTTACATCCTGGCCTGATTGCGTAGCTCCTCATTCTCCTCTACCAGCTTCAGGTTGCTGTCCTCCATACCCTCGACTACCTGTTTCAGCTTTCTCACTTCCTCCTGGAGCTTCTGGTTGCTCATCTGAAGGTCAGCAACACAATACACCAGCTCTGAGGTCTCACTGAGAGGGAAAACATACAAAATAAGCACACATAATGATATCTAGCTTTGTAGAAAGAGGTCAGGAGTGGCTGGTCATATAGACAAAGGCACAGAATTGCTTGTTTACACAAAAATGAACACTCACGTATGAACACACTCAACTTACAATTCTGCTCTAGATGCCTCTCCACCAAAGGCCTCCAAACTTCCTGAGGTCATATTTAGCAGCATGGACCTCTTGGCTGAGAAAACAAAAACACACACAGAACTAATTTTAGCTGCTAGTGTCATGTAAATTGAATGTGTCCAGAATGTGTGAACAATAGAATTACATGAAAAACAAGCAAATGAGTGTTTCCACTCACCAGACAGGCCATCTCTGAGTTTGACTGAGTCTTGAGTGACATCATCTGTCGTCTCTTCTCTAAGATACAAAGAAATATAGCATCACAATTAATTACATACACAACCTTTTTCTTTAATTTGGCAGTCATGGGCTACAAGGTGCTGATGCTTTTAGACTAATATAAACATGTTGTGCTGGTTAGTTGTTTAATCTTTAATGAGTGGCACACTGATCATTAAAATGCAGTCTGAATTTAATCTTCTATGTGATGTACAATCAGACCGCACTGTAAAGAGAGCTCTTGGCTAGTGCAAAGTCGTTACATTTTAAAGTTGAAGGTGTGTGGCCAGACACTTAGAAATAAATAAGCATATTTTCACCCACAAATGAGGCAAAGATCTTTCAGCCTAGCCAGGAAAAAGATCTCTCTTTACCAAAACTGGAACTGTACTGTAGCAGTTCCAGCTCTTTCAAATATGAGGGGTATAGCTTTATTGGAAAATTTTTATACATCATAAAATAATGGCTCAGATGCATCATTTCATGTTTGTAACGTGTAAAAGAGATGAATATAAAATTTAAATGATATACATTTATATAATGTAACTTCCAAATTGTCTGAATCTGCAATTACTAAAATGCCAGATAAAGAGCGAAGGAAAATCATCCATCCAAGTTACAGACACATAACTAGACCAGAGGTGTCAAATGCACATTTGATATAGACCTGAGTGTAGAGTGCACTGTGATGATGCAAAACTGCCAGAGAGACAAAAGACAAACTGTTAAATACAGATACACACAGCTGAATGTATGGGAAAAAAAGATCACCAGTAACCTCTCATCTGATGCATAACCCGCCTACACTGCTCCGTCTACTTGCATAACTCAAACAGAATATCCGAGTGGTTTTCTTCTGAAAGGCTAAATACAAGACCACAGGGCGAACAAATATCATGCAAACAGCCTTTGCATTTTCACACAGTGTTGAAAAATGTTAAAGTATGTGAATCAAATTTAGCTAATTATTTTGCTAAAATTTGTATCTGGATCAGAATTAGTGAACACAAAAATTGTAAAGCATAAAAATTATCCTCACAATGTTTTATATGGTATGAAGCTCGGATCTCAACTTATTCTCACTTTCACAGAAATGAAACAAATGAATACATTTTCCATAGTATTACCCACATTATAGGCTCTGTAGCGGTTCTCAGAGTTTCACTACAAAATGTTACATTTCTTCTATCATATTTCAAAAAGATGGCCTAGCAAGAAAATAAATCATGACCAAAAGGCATCAAATGCAAGCAGAACTAGTTTTTCTTACCTAACATTATTCAGATATGATAATATAACTTAGAAGTTTGTCTTCTCTTCTCGTCACATACTGGAAGGTTATAACATGTAGGTATAGAGCCGCACTGCTGTACCCAGTTTCAGTTTCAAGCTTATGACCTCTTGTCTTCAGATGTTACAGGATGTTCACCTACCACTGGTCTCAGTCTTGTTTTAAACCACATGTACATAACCTTTTAATGTTTGTCTACAGACTGACTAGACACTCAACTTTGAACCTGGCAGGCAATGCAAAATAAAAATGTAGATACATCAAGAATAAATATTTTGGAATGGCTATTCTCCAGTACCCATTGTTGCGGCAGTCATCAATCCACTCCTTCATGACAGCATGGTAAGTATCCAAGTCAATGGAGACATCTTTGTGCTCTGGATCAAGCATGTTGCAAAGCTCCTCCAGTCCACTGTCTTCTGAGCTGCGACTGGTAGTGTGCCGCAAGAAGTCGACAATGTGAGACACATACACTTTACCTGGAAGAGAATCAAAGAAGCACAGACACACATTCAAAAAAAGTGTTAAAACATGATCTGCTGTGTTATTTTGTGGTGAGGAGTTAGTTGTAATTTCTTTAGTGTGCACACCAGTGCCCAATCTTGTTCATTTTTACCCTACTTGATTTCTTTCTTTTTTTTCCCTTTAACACTTTACACCCTCAGACAATTTTGATGCATCGTGACTTCAGTTGTGAGTTAAAGGTAGGCAGCTAAACCAGTAACCATAGTGACAGTAAAAATCTGTTAACTTTTGTGGTTTCACACATTTCTCAGTGTTGACTTTACTCTTCAGTCCCCACACACTTAACAGTTGTCCAAACTACGGTCCATTTCTCTGCTCTGACACAAATGACATTTACTGACCAATGCAAAAATACATTTCTCACTCAAGTTCAGATAAAAGTGAAAGTAAACAAAAAGTACATCTAAAACACAGGAATATTGTTCAAAATCTACAAAAGGGCACATATTTTCATTTTATTTTTCTATTTCAAAACTCTCTACATTTGTGAAACTATTATTACACAAACCCAATGAGATAAACCTACTGTAGATATACAGCATCAGTTAAATAGCACAATTGGAGGACACTGCAGAGGAAAGGGCAAACACCATTATGGTAACCTAGTTCTTCAAAAACTTAAAATAATATATATTCCGGAAAATAAACAAATTACAAAGATTACCTTTTCCCAACAATTTTTCAAGACTCTGTGTCCTACATTTCTGCTGCATCTTCAGAAAAACATTAAAACCGTTAAGAAAACAAAGAAGTCCCTCTATAAAAAAATGTGAACGATGTTGTGTCTGGCAAAGTGAACAGTCACAAGACAAAGACTCTGAAAATATGGATACTGTGGTACTTCTAAATGAAAGAATTACTTCTGTCTTCTACAAGAGAAAAACAGTATAGTCAGTGACAACTTGTAATTCACCATTACATTTCTGTATTGAGGTTGATAGAAGATTGAAGACTTTAAAAGAATGAGCCATTGATGACTGCATCAATGAGTTTAAGTGTATGGGGTTGTGGGGGGGGACATACCTCGACGCTGGGTGTCACAGGCATGGAATATGGTGTCCAGCAGATTCTCCTCACAGATCAGACTGATTTCTGCCATACTCTCCTTCCTGTTTTCAGAGGTTACTGAAGTACCTGAGCATTAAATGTGGAACACACACACAAAGACTGTATTGAATTCTGCAGCAAAGCAAACACATGATAACTTTTCCTTTAGGCGGTGCAGCAACTGTAATGTTTTGATCACTGCCCACTACAAAGGACAAGATTTTTGTAAGAATAAACGAACAAAATAAAGACAAATCCACACTTTGGGGCTTTAGGCCCCTGAAGTTCTGAAGTTTGCTTTGTCTGGTAAGTAATCCACACTTTGAGTTTAAAGAAATGACGTCCTTGTAAAGATAATGTGGAAATGGAATTTGTCCCCATTAGTTAGTTTGTAATTAGTCTGCTTAATTCTTCTATTTTCCAAAGTAACTACATTCCCTCTCTGCATCAGTAGCACTATTTAGCAGCTGCTACTCAATGCCCTGTTTTCAAAATCAAACGTAGAGATGAAGAAAACTTTACTTTAAAGCAAATGGAAATAAAAACATCGCCTTTTCGTACTGCACTGGTGACATTACAGCACAAATTATTTTAAAGTTTAGACCAAATCATTCATATTCTGCCAAACTACTGTTTCCAAATACAGGAACTTCACTCTAAATATAAAGTGTATCCACTGAGAGTACACTGCCACTGCAGTCTTAGCTACTTCCTACCTCCATCTCCCATGGACAATCTTTTCACAACAAGAGCTGGGTACGGCAGCTCATATTCTGTCAAGTTTGTTGTGTCTGCAGAGCAGAAGTTGAAAGAGAGGGTGCTGTGGCTCGGGGTAAAAGTTTGAGACAGAGGCGGGCTCCTGTTTGCCCTCTCGCTCTCAGGCTGCACTGACTGACGTCCTCCTGTGAATGTAAAGTAAGGGGAGTCCCTGGACTGGCCAGTCGGTGTTGAACAATATCTCTGCCATGTCTTAACTTGCCTTAAGTCACTCCCATCAGCACCTCTCCTCTCACCCAGAGTGCTAGTGATGGTGTACGTAATATTAGTTGGCATAGAGGAGTCACAAGCCGGGGTGGAGGGGGTGCACAGAGGGACAGAGGAACCAGGGTTGTTACTCTGGGAAGCTGCAGTGCTCAGCTTCCCCATCCCTCTCCCCTTTTCCTTCCCCCTCTCCCCCTCGTCTCTGGTGGGGGCCCCTTTCTTCAGAATGGCTTCCAGGTTGTGCCTGAGGACACACTGGGGGCTGTCGTAACTGCTCGAGGAAAGCTTGGGAATCTGGAAAGGTGAATTGGGCTCCCGGTCACCACGCCACTGAATGGTCTGCAGTTTGCGGCAGATGCTGTCAACGGGGTTGTGGCGACGATTTGACTGGGGTGTGCAATAGTCCATGCTGCTGATAGCAAGGCTGCAGTGCTTGCTTCCTGGCTAGAGGAGAGGCTAAAATCTGAAAGATAAGCATAAATGTATTTGTAGTTAAACTTGGGAAAACAAAACACACACGGGACATATAAAAATACTGTGAAATCTTGGTTCATTGCAGACGCTTAACACTGTAGCTATAGCTTATAATGATGGACTGGATACAACAGTTTTCCCTGAATACACTAACTCAAAGGTTAGGACACAAAATGTAGAATGTAAAACAGAGCTGATAAGTGGAAATACAACCTGGTAAACAAAGAACAGGCAATATTTGAAACGATTCTGAAAAATTACAGTTACAGGAAGGCACAAAAGACGTAATCACAAATGGTTATTAGTGATGAAATATGCAAGTGATGAAATATGCAACATAAATAGGAGAAAAGATCCAAGAAAGACAAACGGATGAGTGAGGTGGATGGGCCATCGAGTTTAAAAGCTACATAAATAAAGTACATAGGGACGAAATGTGTGATAAGAAGAGCATAAATGTGACGGCACATTTCCAGATTTTGAATCTTGGTTTGTCAGACTTAAAACAGGTGCAAATTTACCCAAAGAATCGCCTGTAGGCTCCAGCTGTGGAAAGGAGCTAATTAATTTCAACGCACATTTATTTCCAGAAATATCTCAAGTACTCAACTTCCTCGAGTTGAAACTGTACTGTTAAACTGTAATGAAATTGAGCATACTTGTTAAAAAAATAGACTATTTTAATAAAAGTCAAACAAATGTATTTAAGTGTAAAATAAAAGCTACAACAGAAACCACCCCAGGAACCCTCCATACCAATATATGCACCTGGGCATCAAGTCTACCCCCCCACCGCCAGTCGGTCTCTTTCTGAAACATAATTTTTTCTCATTGCACGACATCTAGAAATATATTTTACCTTGTGCTGCTTGTACGAGCGAATATCCGCGACGAAATATTTGGCTAACTGTCCAAACGCACGCCGAGAGCACGCGCGCAGGTAGATTGAAGCGCTCGAGCCTGAAAGCGTTGAAATCGCAAGTGTGTCCGCGAGACTAAACGTGAACCTGCACCCCCGCCATGCGGCCTGAGGAGGAACCAGCACCCAGTGCAACTCTAGGTTTACTAAGCTGCACGTTTTGGAAACAAGGACATTAAGACGAAGACCTTTTGTTTAGAGTTAACGCCTTAACAACAGCACTTTTTAAATAGATAGTCCAGATCCATTTGTAGTAATAAAGTCCATAAATCAAACAAACGTAGACCAATAGAATAAATGGACACATAAAGCCAGAAAAAAAAATTATGATAATGATATTGTGCAACCTGTTTGGTGTCATTGCAACGCAACAACGGGGCCGGTTTGAGCCTGAGCGATCAGTAAGCGGTTTATCTGAAGGGGGGCACAGCAGGTCTCATTTCATCACGGCCACCTTTGCATCAGACGCCTCTCCTCTCTGCTCCGAAGGTAACGTACCCTAACAATACTGTGTACAATAAACCTCTGAAGGTTGAAGATTGTTGAGGATGGTGCGGGTTGTGCTTTGGTGTAACAGTGCCTTAAAACAGCCCACTGGTTTTTCATGAGCTCATACAGTAGATTTACTTTAATCAATAATAATGAGGTCATTTTTTATTGGTGTGGCATCTGTCTATACTTTGTGTGTGTGTGAAAATCAGTGTCAATATATACAACCAATATATACAATGCAACTTTACTATGTGATGATAGACACAGCAGTTAATATAAGTTTATATGAGGATTGCGATGTTATTATGACACTCTTAAAAATCACTTGGTTAAAAGTGACTGGGCACTGGGTCAATGCAGCACTGACACAGTGACTGGTTATGTTTACTCATGATTAGAAAATCATCTAACATAAGGGCTTGAGTTGATCCAGTGACCCTGCAGTGAATAAGAATGATGCTAACACTGGGTCACAATAACCCATTCATCCATTTAATCAGTATTGGATTGGTACTATAGTGACCCCGCATTAGGTGGATTTTTAATCAGGTGACTTTAAGTGTGCAATTAAAATACAGGGCAAAAAGGGAGTATTTTGACACTGTCACCACTATGTTGTCCTAATTGTTTACAGGAAGCAGCTACCTGTCAACAGCTCCTATGGGTGACGCCAGTATTCCAAGCTTTAAGGTACTGGAAAAAGTAAATTTGTTGTGTTTTTCTGATTTTGATTTAAAAAGCACATACCCTCAGGAGCTGCTCCAGCTGCATCATTTTGATGATTTCTTGGCTTCCTCACACTGAAAAATCCCCCCAGTTGCTCCGCACAGAAGATATTCCAGTTCTGTGTCTTGTCCCCATGTTGCCAAGAATAGCACTGAACGTCTTTGAAAGCCACAGACAGTTTCCTTATTCTCACCCCAGACATTAAATCAGAAAGAAACCCCAGCGTTTGAACCTGAGCGAGCTTCGGCTGAGATCCACTCTCCCAGCTCACGCTAAGTAGCTGGAGCTTTGCTTGTTTTCTGACCCTGGACGCTTGAGCAGTAGAAGGTGGCTCAGGTAGAGATTAGGGTGGACATGTGCAGACACAAACCCACACACACACACACACTAAGAAGGATGAGTATTGGATTTGGTTTACAGGCATGTGCCAACTTTCACCGCCACTAAATAAAAGTGAAAGAACTGATCCAACAAATTTAACCTTCTCGACTGTGCTGTTTACATTCTCTCACATTACTTTGAAGCTTGAATTATGTCATGTAGACACACTGACTATCATTAAACAGCAGGTGGATCGTGTCTGGGTCAGAAGCGCTGTGGTTTTACTACTTATTCTGGAAAGTTTTGGACACTTAATCATGACCCAACACTGGTTGAACTGTGTGTGAGCTGAGGGAGGTGGCTAAAAAAGGGTTAGGGCTCATTCTGAGAACAGAGTGGTCTATTCAGTGACTGCCAGGCCCACTGTATTAATGTGAGATGTCAAAATATTTGTCTGAAAATTGTATAGAGTCAGAGATTCTTGGCTCTTTTGCAGAGAAACGTGAAAAAATAGTAGCTGAGAAGAAAAGCACATCAAATGTAATCAGGAAGTGTTTATATATCTAAGCATTTAATTGAACGTTGGAAAAATATCTGTCAGAAACATAAATATAGTAGAAATGAATACATGACTAAGACTTCTTTAACACAGTGCTGTACTGTTGTTGCTACATTCCAATAGTGTAATCTGGGATTACGGTGGTAGCAGCCTTCTTCACCTGAAGGGACGGGGCAAAGGGCCGGTCTAATCCCAGCCAGCTAGAACATAAAACTAACTGAACAGCAGACCAGAAAGCGGTGTCACTCAATACAACTCAAGCTTGCTCACAGCTCTTGATAAATGACACATCTCTCTCAACCTGGGTCCATAATGGTCTGAGACTAGTTGAGCCCTCCAATGCTAATGCAGTCATTTGATTCTGTATCTGACCTTGAACTATTTAGTTTTATTTACTTGGCATAATAGACATTGACAGAGGCATTCTGATTTATAATTCCTTTAACCTCGAAACTTAGGAAATGAAGGAGATAGCTCTACTAAAGGTTTACATAAAGTATATCTAATTATGCTGTATTTTCACCCCAGTAGGACATAAAAACTCAAGTGGGAGGAATAAATGTTAAGTATGATGAATATATTAATTAGTGGGCCTTCATGCTTTGTATAGCAGAGAAAGGAATCGATGAGAAATATAAACACCGGTGTCCATTAATGAATATGTTACTGCCTAGATGCTTTCGTAAAACCTTTCCCTTAAGGTTTTCTCTTCTCTGTGTTTTTAAACCAGGCAGCTGACCTGGTAATCCAGCTATCCTCAGCTCCAAAGACCAAACTGGATGTGTTTGCCTTTGGGACAGTGTTCACTGACCACATGCTGATCATAGAGTGGAGTTTTTCCGGGGGCTGGGAGCCTCCGCTCATCAAGCCACTGGAGAACTTGTCACTCCACCCGGCATGTTCAGCGCTGCATTATGGTATACAGGTAGAATTAATGGCCTGGGGTCCTCTTTCCTTAGTTTAATTATATTTATTTTTAACAATATCTAAAAGATTATTTTTATATATATTTAATCATAGACCAGCTTTTATTAGTTAATGATAAATTAAGTATTCTTCCACCAGACTTTCATTCCCAGCAGCACGGAAAGGTTGACCTTTATTTTGTGAAATGTGTTATTTTATGGGTGTCTAATTTCAAATTATTTCCTGACAAGTATGGTGGAATGAAAAATGTAATTCAGTACAAATTAAAAGGAAACAGAGATGAAGCTCCCAGTGTTATTTGGATTTATAAACAATTTTGATCCATTTTCTTGCTTCATTTAAGTTCAATCTGAGATGATATTATTGTGGATCCACGGGGGTGTTAGTGTACTTGAACCCATGTCCTAAGTTATTTCTAAAATCCTGGTTATCTCAACCATATGGGCAGGAAGTTCTCCTCTTGGTTCTTAAATACATTTAAAATTTATAACAAATGAACTTATAAAAAGTCACATCGCATTATGTAATTTGTGCAACAGTATTCCATTTTGAATTGCAATATGAATAACATTAATTCCAGAGGCCTAGAGTAGGATTAGCTCAAGGACTCTCTTCTTCAGACACTTACTTTGTTTAGTATTTAGAATTTAGTTCACTAATTTTGACTATTTTCCACTGTATTATGTTTTTGGTTGTTTGACATTCTCTTGTCCTATTTCATATTGAGTTATTCGAAGGGTTGAAGGCATACCGTGGGGATGACAACCGACTGCGCCTCTTCAGACCGATGCTCAACATGAACCGCATGGCCAAATCTGCTAGGAGAGCCTGTCTACCAGTAAGAAGAATTTGTAGATCGAGTTAATTGCTCAATAGAGAAATTAATGAATGGGCGGACTGAAGGAAACCACAGGTGAAAACTATAAACACTTACTGGTAACTTCCTATTGGTCTTCCTCTCTCCTTCCTCCAGGCCTTTGATCAGTCAGAGTTGTTGGAGTGTATCCGGCAACTGGTAGAGATTGACCAGGACTGGGTTCCTCACTCAGACTCTGTCAGTTTGTACATCAGGCCAACATTTATTAGCGCTGAGGTAAGGGGGGCCAGCGCTGCAATTAGTGGTTTATCTCTTGAGTGAATTATAAAATACATTTTTATATGTGTATGTGTTCATGTTAGTCATCTCTGGGTGTAAAGAAACCTACTCGTGCCTTGCTGTATGTAATCCTATGTCAAGCGGGCTCATACTTCAACAATGAGACACAGGCTGTCTCCTTGTGGGCCAACCCCAAGTACACACGGGCCTGGAAAGGAGGAACTGGAGATTGCAAGATGGGAGGGTGGGTAGGCAAAAGCTTTATGCATACTTTAATTTTTATGTACTTAAACACAATCAATGCACCAAATTGCAGTATCACTTTTTATTTATAAATGATATGAAATAAAGTAAAGTAATTGCAATTGTTGCTCTGGCTTTCCGAAGGAACTATGGAGGGACTCTGTTTGCCCAGCATGAAGCAGTGGAGTATGGGTGTCAGCAGGTGCTATGGCTGCATGGTGAGGACCACCAGATCACCGAAGCAGGGACTATGAATATCTTCCTGCACTGGATCAATGAAGATGGAGGTCAGTAGGTCAAGCACAGTGATGTAGAATACTTTAAGTGGGGAAAGTGGATCTACAACGGTTTTTGTATGTGTAATGCAGTGATTATAGTGGAACAAATGCAAAAGAAAATCTAAACAGAGTGCATCTCTATACTGTACAGTGTTGCAGCACTTGTGCATAAACCCTTTTACAAATGTGACCTCTACTGGCAGAACTGTTTCTTTGCAACTTTCTGTTCCCTTAAAACATGTATGTCTTTATTGATAAATACATCATCATTAGGCACAACACGACAATAAATAAATGTAATTATTTTATTCAGAAGAGGAGCTTGCAACTCCACTTCTGGATGGCATGGTCCTCCCAGGTGTAACTCGACAAAGCGTCCTGGAACTAACCAGAAAATGGGTGAGAGTGACACACACAGATACACAGACTCGCACAGTCTGGGTGCATAACAATTGTTACAAATAGAAAAAAATCTAACCATTTATTTTTAACTATAATTGTTTTGCGCTTCTGATGTTCTGAGCTACTGTAAAATGCATAGATTATGTAGTGACACTGTGATACAAAAATGCTAATGAAAAGACATGCATGGATAAATATCATTAATTAGTCTTTATATTTCCTCTGGTCTCTCTGCACTTTCCTCCTGCCAGGCTGAGTTTAAGGTGGCAGAGCGCTACCTGACCATGGGCCAGCTATGCTCTGCTCTCAAACAGCAGCGGCTCAAAGAAGTGTTTGGCTCTGGCACTGCCTGCATGATCTGCCCCATAGGGCAGATTGTCTACCAGGGAGAGGTGAGACTGAGCAGAAGACAAATACATTTTTCAGAGAAAAGATTGTAATTGTGTATGCTGCCCGTATTTAATGCTGTATGGTTTCAGCATTGCATATTTAGAGCATTCATTGTGTTCACAATACGGTCTGTCATAACAATATCTGTAAAATAACCATTTACACAAACATTTATTTTTCATGTACTCACTTAATGAACTAAATCATTAACACTAATTCCAATTAAATACAGAGTCTACACTATTCTATATAGTTTTGACTACATATGATTATTTATGCCACAAAAGAATATTAGCTTTATGGGAAATACACTTATTTGCTTTAAGTGTCACTGACTTAGTATTTGGCTGGATATTATAAGACTAGAGTCAGCGGCTAAAAGTTTAGCTAAAGTAAAAATGCAAACGGCAGGAAACATGGCTTTGTCCAAACACTGAAACATTTATGTATTAATCTGTATAACCTTGAGGCCTCTGTTGAATGTCTTTCAAACACACGTTGCAAACCAGATAACAGGAAGTAGCTATTCATGAAACATAACCTCCAGTAATACCTCAACGTGTAATTTCTACTGTATACAATTAGTCATTTAGCAGACGCTTCCAAAGCAAACCTTTGTATATCTTGGTCAAGATATAAAATGGTAACGAGCAACATGTAAAGCAGATTTTATTACCCTCAGAAAAAGTTAGGATACCTTTTTCCCCATTGCCAGTCTAAGCTAAGCTGACCAGCAGCAGGCTGTTGCTTTACAGCCTATTGAACATATGATACAGAAACAGCACATAAGCATATCTCATAAAATATCAAACTTCCTGCTTACTCCTTTATTGGCCTGCTTGGTGTTAACATGAAGAAAGTTGGATTTTGTGACTTCAGTGCCCTTTTTTCAGTTAGGGTTAGGATTAGTTAGACAGTTTTTATTTCAATAAGTTATTCATATGAAGGTATATTTTAGCTATAGAGCTGTGTAAATCATTTTTACAATTTTGGAAGGTTTAGGATTTGTGGAATGAGGCCCACAATCCCTTATGTCCTTAGAAATGTTGACGTTTCTTAATGTTGTGTGTGTGCGTGCGTGTGTGTGTGTTTTTGTGTTTTAGAACCTGCACATCCCCAGTCAGGATAAAAACTCACGGTTGACTTCACGGATAGCACAGGAACTCACAGATATACAGGTTGGTGGATGCAGATACTCATGCATGCAGTCATGCACATGCCAGTATGAAGGCACATGCACACTCCTATCAGATGTTTCAACTGGCTCAGTAACAGCTGGTTGAACGTCTGTGTTCTTTACACCCTTGTCACCCCCAGCACTCATTTCATGTAGTAACAGGTTACTTTAAGTAAAGCTTTCATTTACATATATATAGGAGGACTGGAAGTGGAAGAACAGCCTCTGGCAAACTACAATGTCGGTGTCCACAGCTTTATTTTATGTGAGGCTTGTTGAGGCTCATAGGTCTATTATGCAATAATTTATTGAGGAAATAAAAGAAACATTTTCACTCACTAAATCAAGAATACTGTTGATGAACAAACACAAATATTTCCCTCCAAATATCAACTTATCTTGCATCTCCATAATTGAATTACGGGACTGTTATCCAAGTAGTTATTATGTAACCCAGTAAGATTAAATTACCAGTTTTTGAACAAATTATTCAGTGCACGCCCATTGCATGCATTAGTTTGCCTGTAAGTACATAATAAGTGAGATGTCTTATTAGGTAATGAGTAATGATTTAGTAATATGGCCCACAAACATACCACCTCTACATTCTATGCAGCGCTGCAGATTTAAACAGATTCATAATGTTTTTTGCTGAAGGCTTGATTTGTGTTAATGAGTGTGTTATGTATCGCTGGCTTTCTGTTATTGTGCTGTGTAATGAGCCTATTATTAGTATGAGCTTGAGAGTGATCCTTATTTTCTCACTGGGAAAGACCCTTGAATGGTTGAAATTACTACTAACTATGATGGCGCTTGTTGCAGAACAGAGTAAATGTTTGCCTGGCAAAAATGCCGATTTTGTAAAGTTTGTGCTCTTTGTTTTCACCAAAATAAGTAGTGCAGGTTTTACAGACAACTTGCAAGTCCTGAGTATTATACAAAAATAGGAGGACACTCAACAAAGCAGAATGTTCCTTTCTAACCAAGACCCCCAACAAATGTAGACAAGAAAATAAAACAGTCAATCCAGGCAACATAATCCAAGACTGTCCACCAAGCTTCAGCCAAATCTATGACTTCTTGTAGTCACCACCATCCGACCTTCACTGTTAGAAGAGAACTAATAAAAAGAATGACTTGAGTTGCTTCTTAAGCTTTTATAGTTTAACTATCCCAATGTTGATGTGCTAGATTACAGAAAACAAATGAAACCAATAGATTTGTATCACTGACTGTACCAACCCAAGCTCTACTTGCTTCTATCGGTTTTTAAATCTGAAACGGAAGCTTAATAATCAGAAGGGTGGATTCACTTCATTCATCTGTCGTTCTCTGTGAAACTGTGATGGGCAGATCCACCACTGGTAGCAACTGTGGTGGAAAAGATGTAGGAAAAGTAGGAAAAGATGCACAACACCCGTTGCACCGATCGAAGAAAAGTAAATCAGTGTCCACCTTTTCTCTGTGAATTTTGCGAGCAATATTATGGTTTTCCGATATTGTCACCCGCGTGGAAATTTAAGGAATTTCATTGACGTTTAGAGTAGAATCAGTTAACGTTGACAAAATTTACATTGGATGCCATGAGAGCCTGAGGCCTAATACGTAATACGAGCATATATTGACCTCTGGTATCATTTTCTTCCTGGTCTCCCAAACAGTCTCTGAACACTCTGATATGTTGATGTGGCTTATCTCAGACTTTTCCTCCTCTCTTTTGCATTCTCTCTCTCTCTCTTCACTTCCACTCTCTGTGCTCTCTGTGTTTATGTTCTGGACAGTCTGGGGCAAACTATTAGCATATCTTGCCTCTCAATCATGCAGGCCTGTATAAATGCACAATGTGTGTTGACCACATCCCTGTGTGTGATAACATCTTCATCAACAGTGTATCAGAGAGAAGTTGCCAGCCTAATGGAGGATTGTGGAAAGTGGGAGATAGGGGCAAGACAAACTCCTGAATTCTCTCGTTAAGCTCGCTGTAATTGCACAAACCCAATTATTGCCTCAGCCTTTTGTGATCTTCAAAGCCAAGTTTCTGCAAATGAAGCCTCAAACTAGTGCGAGAGGAGGAGGAGGATGACGATTTGGGGGAGGGGAATAGGCGGCAGCAAAGCTTAATGAACAATAAAATTGACAAAAAGCTGGGAAACGCTGCACTCCTTTTGCGGCGCTGTTAAATCTGTTGACATTTCATTTGTGGGAGAAGCAGCACAGTGTTATCCCCTCCACACACACTCCTCCCCATGCCCCTCTTGAAGACAACACTGTGCAACAAACAAACAAGTGGTCTGAGGCAGCAGATGAAAGATGGGTTTACTAAGTCGCCCCGCTGTTCCTCTTTCAAGTTAATTAAAAATCACATTCTTTTGTTTCCCCTTCGCAGGCGTTTATTTACTTTCTCACTTCGACCATTAGAACAAATTTGCAACATGAGACACAAATAATTGGATTTGTCTCCGCGGCTGTCACGGATTGGGGAACATTTTGTTTTGATTTTTATTATAGTTCCTTTTCTCTGTTGTGTTGTGTTCTGTTGGTGGCTGAGTTTGCAGATTTGCTTACGGATATTTGATTTCATTCTTTGATTCATGTTTTGCTCGCAATTAAGCGGTGGCAGATGAAAGAAGTTTAGTGTTCAGTGACATGTTTTTTGGGGGTTTTTTTTGTTTCTTTTTAATGCTCGGGCTCCAGAGAATCACATATTATTATGTAACCTTTTCATGACCTTTGCTCTCTTGCAGTATGGACGCACACCCAGTGACTGGACCATCCTCGTGTAGCAGTGATGAAGGAACCTGCAACACACACAAGGAGTGTGTGCAGAAACACATATCATCAAGGAAAACCAAAGTCAGACAGCACCGCACATGTAGCGTAATAAAAAAACAGTGTATTATTTGTGTAACTGCCAAAGTTGTAGCGTAAATGGCTTTGCAGCAACACCACTTTTAAACCTTAATTAATTAACAAACACACAACTGTCCAAAATAATTAACAAAAGCTGGGTAATGTTTCATGCAACAGTGCACAATAATTAGCAGTATTTCAGCCACTAAGACTATTTCTGCACTTTTTCTTTTCTTTTTTTCAACCAGTGTACAGCTGTAGCAACATGAGAATAGGTGACAGATAAGTGTTTGTTACAAAGAGCTACAAAGCAGCTGTAATTAGAAATTATGAGCTTTTGATTGGTAAAGATTAATGTCAAAATCATATTCCAAATTCCTTAGCTTTTAAGGCAGTTTGCGAAGTTTAGGAGTGAAATGGCCATTATTAGATTGTTTAGCCTGTTGTATGTTCTGTAGAACATCTTTTACAGCTTTAAATTGTGCAAGATGATTCATTAAAAGGCCTCGACTTTATCTTTTAACTCAACGAATTTAGCCAGTAAACGATGGGCTACGACTTAAGAATTAATATCCATTTGAAAACAAACCAGTGAACATCTAGGCAGACTTTCTAAAATCCAGCAGCAGAACCTGATGAACCTCCGATGCTGTAGTCTTTGTTGTACAGTAGACTAGTGCAGTGCAGTGAGTTCTGTAAATTAAGTAATGAGTGGATGTAGAGTGGACATCTGTAATCCTTGATGCTGTGGAGTACAAGTGTTTTGCTGCCACACACACACACACACACACACACACACACAGAATCTGGAACAGAACCAAAGCCATCAGCATAATGGAGTCATAACAGAAAGCCATCAAACCGGAGAGCACTTGGCTGTTTGGCCTGGTGCAAGCATTCACAAGCGCATACACAAACACACACACACAGACACACCATGTACAGTAACATATTTCAGGATACACTGTACTGGTTTAAAAATGTAAACTCAGGAGGTAATTTGTATCTACTACCAAATTCATATACCTCATTAACCGAGATTTCGTCTGGATATCTGCCTTTGTCTGTGAGCACCATGTATGCACATGTTTGTGTATCCGTGTGTGTGTGTGTGTGTGTGCGTGCAAGGGGGTGCCCAGTAACATGCTGGATGGTTTTTGGCTTTTGGTGAAGACAGCTCATTTTGGCAGCAGTTTCTTCCTTGTGTGCAGTGGCACAGCTGGTGTAGAGCCCAGCGATTGTGCACAAAATGCACATGCACACATGCAACACATACTTCAAAATGCCAAAGACCATCTAGCCTGCTTTATCTAGGCCACTGGTGAAATTACTGCTGCACACATCTCTATGTCTTAACCCATTGAGTTTTACTGTTTGCCTTCCTTTGCAATGAAATGCTCACCACTGTTCAATAATAATTATAAAATATTATTAATATTAACTTTAAATTTGCTGCTAATTTATTTCTCAAGTTCTTTTGCTCAAGTGGACCAATGAAAATTACATCCCACGTTCTTGAGATGACATTTAGACAGGTGCGAACACATTGTGTGATTGTTTTAGGGCACTGTGCTTAATGAAGGCATTCCAGCAAAGTTGAATTATTACATGATATTTACTGTGAGTTGATAAGTGTTGATCGAACAGTTGCTGGTCCAGTCAGAGCGCTGATAATGCTCTGCGGCAACAAATTATAACTGTAAATGTTTCAGAGTAACTCTGATGGGGTGGACGGGGTGCTGAATCTAATCTGACATGTCTTTGGCAAATCTTATGTAACGTATAACATCAAACACCTCACGGCTTCTGATCTTTAATTAACTATAAATTCACACATTATGTGTCAACAGAAATAAAATATCCACAGTAATATGTTATTTTGTTTGTTTGGTTTTTTGCCAATGCATTCAGATTTATACAAATGCACCTTACATGTTCACGTGTGACCACGTACAGTCATATCATTCTTCTCTGTTCAATTCCTCAGACTTTATTGACACTGAGTGCAGATAGGTTGCCAAATTATCTCTCTCTCCATTTCTCTCAGCTCATAGTGTATTTCCCTCCAGCTCCTCCATCTCTCTTACACTCTTTCTTTTCCCTCCCTCTCTGCCCTCACGGGGATCAGGGACCCCGGCAGGCCGCTCCCGTTCAGCCTGGAGACACAGATGATGTTTTAATTGTCACTTCTTGTTAAGGCGGCTGTGACATTCACGCGGGGATGGAGGGGGGTGGGGGGCTCGATGTAATCAGAGGAAATGGAGGGAAAGAGAGAGAGAGATGGCACCCATTCAGCTACTAAGAGTGGTATTTGGCTCTGAGCAGTGTGCCTCCTTCTCTCCCTTCTCTGCGTCTCACCCCACTGGGGCATGATCTGATTTGACAAGCGCAACGCTGTCATCTTGAGTTTGTCCAATTTGAAATTCTAATTAATGAACTCAGCGCCAGTTTGTGTTTTTGTCGTTGTTTTTGTTGTGCTCTTGCTCCTCCTTTCCTTCCTCTTCTTAGGCCAGTTTTTTTTTCCTGTTTGTCTTTTCTTTACCCTTCCTCCTTTGCTCACTCCTCCAGTCTTCTTCGGAGGCAGTGTGGCTGCAGAGGCCGCCGGTCGCTCTGGGTGAGATTGTGGTCTCACACCACAGCAGATGATATCAATGGCTTTGGGTCACCCAATTAGAATCAAACTGTGTGTGTGAGTGTGTGTGTTGTACAGTATGTGATTGTGGTACATTTGTTGGCTATGTGTTTCCTTCGTTCTCAGAATCATAATGAGGACAGAAGAGCAGTGTGGCTGATTGCTGATGCTGAAGGGCAGACAAGTGGTCACTCTGTCTTTCCAGAACTTCACACATTTGCAGTGTCACTCTGAGGATAATCCATCCTAATACTCTTTAAAAAAACACTTTGCAGAAAAAAGAGCTCAGTTAAACCCTCATGTTACAATTAAACATCAATGGCCAGTTGAAATAAAAAAAATGTTTGTAGGCATGGAGAGATATATTATGTACAAGACCAGTTGGGTTTAGGATTAAATAATGGAAGTAACAATATAGTTTAGACTTCCAGCTTTTATTTGATGATATGTAAACTTGGGTAACTTTTTTTCATTTAGTGGATTGGTAACAATTCACAAATACCATCTATCCAATATCATTTAATAGGCAAAAATATTGTCAAATAAAAGCTTTCAAAGAAGCCAAGCCAGCTGAATTCCCTGTACGCATAGTTTGAGTTTTAAATTCTTCAGAGAATCTCCCTTTTAATTTTTAAAGAAAACACTTATGATGAAAACATTCTCTGTGTCTTAAATACACGTTAAATTAAGTTAATAAAAATGGAAAGCATAAGATGATGGTTGCTGTTAAACATTTATTCTGAGATCATGAAACAGATGTTCTAATCCAGAAACTGTTATAATTTCAGATTAGTGTCCATGTACATTTTTAGAATATGTGGCTATTGATGGACAGTGTTAGCCTACTGATACTGTGATCTTTTTTTGAGTTGTGTGACCATCTATTGCTCAATCCCGCTCTCAATTTCATAGAAATGGACCATAGAGAAACGTCATGTCATGTCTTTCCTTACCAGCAGGTGGTGCTAGCAGCCTACAAACTGTAGACCCTAACCCAGCTCTGTTTTACAGAAGGAGAAATAGAATGAGTGCAGTGAGGTCTTGGAGGTCTGCCAATCATGATGAAAAACCACTGCAGAACTAATCTATTTCCATGCCTGTCCTAATCCACCAACACAACGATCGCATCATTTAATCATAAAATCATCATCAGCATCACCACTATCACCATCATCCTCCTCTCGCTTACTCCCCTCCCCCTCTGCTGCGTTAATAAAAAATGTATTTTTTTTGTAAATAAGAACTCATGGTTAAGAGCAGATTAGCACGCGCCTCCAGACAGACAGACAGACAGACAGACATACAGACAGACAGACCATGATGGGTTTTGTTAACACTAGGGTAACATAGGGTGTCAGTTGTGTGCCTCTGACATTACATCAACGTTATCCTCCTGCCGCTCATGTTATCACTCTTGGCTTAGAGTTTTAGGGGACTTTTTAACAGCAGCACTGCTTAAGAGCTTAGAGTAAATGGATGGATGTATGGGTAGATGGATGGATGAAGATCAGGAAGACACACACATGCACAGAGAGATCAGTGTCACTCACACAGCTTCAGCGGCAAAGCCTGATTTGCTTTGTGGTAAAAGCTGTTTTATTTCTCATCAGTGTTGTAATGGAGAGGCTCCGCTGTCACACGGCACTTGAAGCCTCATTTTGTATTAAAGAACTGAGCTATTTTGCTGCTCTGGTTTTCACTTTGTTCTTCATATTTGATATATTACTCATCCTTTTCCATAGTGTCACATTTGTGACACTGAATGAGGTAAAGCAAATAAGTTAAAGATGTCCTATTAAAAATCTGCTTTTTTCACTACAAACCTCAGAGTTTTTTTCCATTGAAAAATAAAGGTTGATTCTGATGGGTTTGTCTGACTAATTAAAAGATAATTTTGGTTCTTATTCTTCAGTGTTTCCAAATTCCGGATGCTCAAGCACTTTACCATGTTAAAATTCTTTGTGGATAAGAAGGTTTAGATGAAGGGAAACGTTACAGTATGTACCATATGCGGAATAGATACTAAAAAAAACAATCATTAATAAACTTCTATTGCATTCTAGAGGCGATGTGAAAACTATAACATTTACATACTAAGGTTTATTTTGAAGTAAACTAGGGCACTCATCTTTATTATTTATAGCAAAGCAAATCTACCAGTTAATGGTGTTACTGTAAAATGCTACACAATATGACACCAAACAATTTTGTGGGAAGGTGTTGTAGGGGAAGGGGTGTACAAGCAGAATATTATTCATTTTACGAATAATGAAATTAAGCCCCGTCCAGATAGTTTAGGGATACGCACTTACTGACCAACATCATTGTCGTTATTCTGTGCCATAAAGGAACCAAGCATGTGAAAATTAAAAAGGCTTCTTTCCAGTGTTGTCATTCATTTCTAAACGCTGTAACAATGTCTCAAACATGAAACGGTAATGGTTTAGTTCTGAATTGCCACCACAAAGCTCATTTAAGATTCAAATTTCTCTTTGCTTTTTTTTTTCTTTTTTACTCAGTGAAACTGACTGAAGCATGTACTTTATTCACAGGTGGGCACATTTTGTGTTAGAATGCAGGACACCTACTTATTATTCAGTGGCGTGCCGAATATTGTGTATGAGTGCGTGTGTGTTTGAGCGTGTGTGTATGTGCATCAAAAGGAGACGTCCGTCCTGACGGTGAGTAATGTTTCCCAGGCCTGGCGGCTGGCGCTGCTCTGTCTCCCTGCAGGTGGGAGTGAGTCACACACATGCACGCACACACAAACACATACACAAACACTCACGCACACACATAGGCAGTGCCACCCATTTCACGCTGACCACCTCAGTGTGCCAGCCCAGCGACCATGGCAGCCAACTGGCCAATGAACAACTGTCTGTGTGTCTGTCTGTAAAGCAACAGCACATACCACCGCAACTGCTAGAGTGAGGTTCTTCTCTGAAGCAGTTTGTTCTCCCTCTCTCTAACACACACACACACACAAACACACACACACACACACACACACACACACACAGTCATTCTCTCTCATTACTCACACAAGTCTGACACATCACTGTCACATGCCAACTCACATTAAGGTGGAGAGAAGGTACTTTTTTCTCCCTCCTCTGTTTATCCACCCTCCCTGTCTGTCTCTGCATTTCCCTCAAAATTTACGTTCAAGCTGTTTTACTGTACGAATTATAGATGCAAACTGCATTAAATCAAAGCAACACAACAAATGGGTATTGTACTATTTAACATGTTTTGGTATGTACTATATATTTATGCCGTTTAATGGAAATTTTAAGACATTGCAGCCATGCCCATAAATGTATGTTACTGAAGGGGTAAAAGTGCAGACTTTACCTTTTTTAGCTATTGTCAGAAAAAGTGTCCTTTACGTTCTACATTTGTAACTCGCATATGGTTTTGAAACAAAGTTTTTATATTGTCATTTCTTGTGTTCGCATGCCTGCGTGTAAACCGAGGTCTTGCAGGTAACGCCGGGTATCGTGTCACACTTCTGTCACAAATGATCATAGTACCACGGCATAACATTAAACTGATGAGTCTTTCCATCAGCCTTTAATTGTGTGTGTGTGAGTGTGTGTGTGTCACACCCTTTTTCCTCCTTTGCTAATCAGATATCAAAATTTGCTGCAGCAGAATATTGAAATATGCCTGCCAGTATTTGTATCACTCAATCATGGCTGAGTAAATGACGATGTGACAGGCATGGATAACCCACCAGACGTGACGTGAGAGTAAGTGTG
Organism: Channa argus; assembly: GCF_033026475.1. Taxonomy (NCBI): domain Eukaryota; kingdom Metazoa; phylum Chordata; class Actinopteri; order Anabantiformes; family Channidae; genus Channa; species Channa argus. The sequence goes on along the minus strand of NC_090217.1, from coordinate 14,093,077 downwards.
TGCCTCTCTCTCTCTCTCTCTCTCTCTCTCTCTCTCTCTCTCTCTCTCTCTCTATGCACGTGTGTGTGTTTAAGTGTGTTTTAATGATGTTCAGTGGAATCGCCAATGTATGGTTGCCTCTGAGCGCAGATAAAACACTTAAACACAGTAATTGCCATTTACTCTCAGCTGTGCTGCTGTTCCCATGGGAGAGCGCAGCGCTCGATGAGTACCCCACACACTTATACATACACACACAAAAGAATACTTAGAGATTTTATTTAGAGGATTCCATTTTCCATAGCACTTTCTCCTGTCTTGGTTTTATGTTGTTCAATCCTGAACACACATGCTGCTGCCACACAACTCTGTGTGTGTGTGTGTGTGCGCATGTTTGTGTGTGTCTGCATGGCTGAGGTCTTGCAACCATCATCAATATTACACTCTGCCCTGAAGGCAGCTGAAGGTTTCTGGGTTACTCCTCCTTGCTTTTGTTTCTGACTCTCTTCGAAATAAGGAGGTTTATTGTGATTTGTTTTGTGCCAAATCAGCTTTTTTTTTTTTTTAAGCATTCATTTATTGACTTTTACATTGGCTAAACCACAGTTCAAACTCAAACAATAAGTGTATGTGTGTGTGAGGGAAAGAGTGAGACACAGAAAGGAGGTGTGTTTCCTGATGTATAAATTAAGCGCACATAACTTCTCCTCCAGGTCACTGAAACAACAGAGCCGTCACCAGCCTGCCAACTACAAATGTGGGGTGCAGAGAGGGACATAAATAACCCATTGTGTGTGTGTGTATCATTTATATGCATCTATACAAATGTTTGTGTGTGCACGATATGTTTTTTTGCATGTGTGTTTTTTTTTCTACAGCTTTTGAACTGTGAAAGAGTGTGTGTGGGCTTGACTGTGTTTCTTTGTGTGTGATTAGTTGATCACTGCTTTATATTCCCCACAGAGGAATAAAGAGTATTTCCACTGAAAAAGCAAATGTACACAAAGGGTCCTTTGACAAGGTAGTGCATGTGTATGTGTGTGTGTGTGTGTGCGAGCGCGCGCGTATGCGTGTGTGTGTGTTTGGACAGAGGGGGGTTGGTGGTGCAGGTCTTGGACCCTCTGAACTCCCCTTTGGTAAGGCTTGACAATATGTAAAGACAATGTTACTCAGCCTGTTAAAAAGTAAAGTAAGTTAAAAAGACAGGACTCCGTCTTTACACTATGATGCTGTTTGAAATTTCAATATGTGAGTTTTGTTTAGCTGAACTGAAAGCAGCTGCTTCTGCTTGTGATTTCTCACATTTCCCAGACTCCCCTTTAGCAAGCTCAGGGAACTTACCTAAATTTTCCAGAACCTGAAGTTTAGCTGTGGGGCTTCTCTGTGGGTTGTGAAGCCAGTAACATTAATGATAAATGCAGTGAATGTAAAGTCAAACATGACTCATATCCCATAACAGTTTAACATACAAAGGTATAAGTTATCATAAGAAATAAGAAAAAACACAATCAAATGACACACAAACAAGTTTCAAGCATTGAGGACCATAACACAGCTACAGAGCCCAGTGAGATGTATACTAACAATTTTAATATCAAGACATTCAAAGCTGCGATTTTTATAATGATTGAGCAGGTTTGCTCAAAAGCTCAGACACCCAATAAATCTTTAAGATTTTATCATAAAAGACGCAATAAAAAAGCTGTGGAGTCTTCAGGCAGGTGAGAGAGGCAATGACTGGGGCTATTGGTGCAACCCAAACTGCAGGTGAGACTGGGAGACAGAGAGTGGGTGAGCAACACATCCTTTCCCAAAGTAGCAGAGCCAAAAGTCTTCAGAAGAGTGATTGATGTATTCAGGTAAGTTGGGACAACAACAGAGGTAATGACTCACTGATTCAGTGGCAGACGGGAAGGTGCACAACAAACGGGAGACTAAATATTAGTAACAATGAGGACTGAGGTTAAGGGAGGCTAAGGCCTGAAACACAGGGGTAAGACAGCAGATATTTATAGTGAGTGACAAAAAGGCAGAATCCAGATCCAGAATTTGCACGTCAGGCTTCGGGCAGGCAGGGTCAAACTGAGTAGACCGGGCAGAAAAAGAATCCAACGTCCATTAAATCAGGCAGAGGTCAGGTATCGGAGAGGCAGGTACGGCTTGCAGGGCAAACACTGGTCAAAAAGTACAATTACAAAGTGTACATTCATACTGTAACAACATGTGACTAAACGCTGCCTTGAAACCTAAATATCTTCTTCTTAGTGACATAATAATGTAAAATCATTCATTCCTGGTAAATGAAACTTTTGTTTTGAATGGAAGAGGTTGTGATTTGTGTAAGTTTGTTTTGTATAATTTGTTGGGCAGACCACGATCACCTTGGCAATCAAAGTGATGTGTACACACTTAAATCTTTAAATGTATAAGTGACATTTTGTCTCTTATGTAGAACATAATGTCCTTTTGCTTTTCCTCCCATCATCCCCCAGTTCTCTCTCTCTCTCCTTCTCTCATCTTGCTGTCAGGGCATAATGCCATGTTTCACCAGTGTCACCAAGTGTTAATACCTTAGCTGTCATCACAAAATCCCATGTCTCCTGCATCAGCCCTCTCTCCACCCCACCTATGTTCAACTATATCTCCTTCAGCTGCTCACATCAAAGGTTACTGCACCTCCATAGCCTCCAATAAAGACAACGATTAGTAAAAAGTAGCCAGACGGACTGACGAACAGACAGATAGATGCTTTCTATTTTCCCTGGAGATCAACGCTGTACCACACACAGACAAGCACACAGGGGGATTATTTGGGAAAATTCCAGGGCATTTGTTCCAGAGTGGCACTGCGGGCCTCTGAACACCGACGATTCAGCTAATGTCACTGTGTGAAAGCATCAATCTGTCAACAAAACCCTACTTTGTAGGTCAAAAGGCTTTCAGCATAGCAGCAAAAGACAGAAAAAAAAAAACAACGGCTCCACATTTCACCAATGAGTGAGAGAAAGGGGCCTCCAGTGAGACTGAAAAGAGAAAATTGTTACCATTACCTTGGAAAGGCAAAGAGAGTACAAAAAAATCTCCATGAGAAGGAATAATCAAGATGGTTATTTTTCCGCCGGATACTGCTGCTCCCTCGTATTATCAAAATTGATCATGCCTATAATTTTACAGGAGGAGACACTGGGAAAGAAAGAGGTACAGAAGGCCTTGTTGTTGTATAAGCACATATCAAACACTGATATTGGAGCGGTTAAGTGGCAATTTTGTTAGGTGCAAGCTGATTTGTTTTTTCTGCAGAGCGATGACATTCTATGCTTTTTTTTTTTTTCTTTTTGTGACTTTAGCTGCTCAAGAGAACTCATGGACCGGACTTTGTTTTATTTTGAAATTTACATGCGTGCATATTAACTTCTTTCATATTGAATTAAATACTGTAGCTTTGTTCAAATATCCATATATCCATTATCTGTAACAGCTTGTCCTGTTTAGGGTTGCTGGAGCCTATCCCAGCTGTCATAGGGCGAGATATGGGGGACACCCTGGACCAAGGCCAGCACAGAGAGACATACACACACAGACAACCATTCACACTCACATTCACACCTACGGGCACCAATTAACCTAACATGCACGTGTTTGGACTGTGGGAGGAACCCGGAGTACCTGGAGGAAACCTTCCAGCTGTGAGGCAGCACTAACCACCCCACCTTGTTTAAACATGTTACTGTGTATCCAGAATTGCTACACTGCATCTTGTTTTCCTTTTATATGTAAGAAGTTTTTCTAATTGAAGACATATAAGATGTGCACAAAACAAGGCAAAATTTAGCAAAGGTTGAACTTGTACAAGGACACATTATTCATTTTATCTGTTTTTAATTAACAAAAGAAGGGATTTTTGCAAAGAAGGGATTTGGATTGAGACATGTCAGAGGCAAAGTAAAATGAAAAAAAGAGTCTTTGACAAACACACCTTTTTGCCCTCCTGAGGTACACTATCTGTAGCAGGAAGTCCCATGCAGACACTTCCTGCTGGTCCCAGGAACAATGGCTATTGTCGCAGACCGCGCCACTCTGATATGCTGTGACCTCACCTCCATGTCTCAGCCGACAATAAATCCTCCACGTTTAAATGGAACGAGCGATGATAGATTAATAAGGTAATGGCGCCAAATGCATAAAAAAACAAGCACAGCAGTAGGGTTAAATGTGGTAAAATACGTAATATTCAGGCAGAAACGCAAGCACGGCTGGATGTTTTCACATTGTGTTTTGTGATGCTGTTTCTGAAATGTTGTCGTTGCTGCTATTCAACAGCAAATTCCCAATGCCAAACTCTTGTTCAGAGAGACAGCACAGTCACCCACTCAACACTGACCTCAGACAACTCACACATCTAACAAGAGCTTCATAAGTACTTTCTCAAGCTGCTTCACATTCCTGCTTTCAAAAGTGCAACATCCATACACTTTTTAAAATGTGTCAATACACACCACATACTGTAACAGTGAATTTTATTAGTCTTTGTTTGTATTTTGACTTCTACAATGCTACTGTTCATAGCCTTATTTGTCAAAGTTTGAATTTATCTGTAGAAAGGAAGTAGACAGTCCACTTTGTGAAATAAATTTAAACTATTATTTATCCTGTTGGTTAGAAGGTTCTTTGGGGATTCAGGAAAAGAGCAAGTAGTCCTGTAAAAAGATGTTCAGATTTTTTCAAACATTTTCAGGAATTGATTGTTTACAGGAAGCAGTGATGAGATCTGGAACACAAGGTCTGGTGGAGACAGCAGCCATGTGTAGTTTATAGTGCCCATCATGTGCTCTTTAATGCAATTTTCTACAGTTTGAAGTCATTTTTCAATTGAAAAATGACTTCAAACTGTTGAAGGCTCTATGTACTAGAGCATTTTTTACAGAGTATCTGAAGTCAGGTTGTGTTTCCATTGCTACAGCACTAACAAACTCCAGTTTTTAGGAACATGACCATGATGAAGTGACTTCATATGGCTATGCCTACGTGTAGTCACACAGAGAATTAAAAACATAACATTCACTAATATTCACTGCCCCAAACAAACCAAAGATTCGAGCTTCTGTGATGTAGCATGAAATAGAAATTCTCTAGATAACATATTGGTGGAAAGAGACAGTGAGAAAGAAAGAGCATTGTGTTCATTAATCAGCTGATGACACAGCTCCAGTGGCCTTACTAGAGTGGGACATAATGAAACACAACCCAGCTATTGTACCTCATGTTTAGTATTATCCTCAAGGGTATTAGAAAAGGGTTCCAACTTTCCACAGTGCCTTTTTTCTGTATGTGTGTGTGTGTGTGTGTGTGTGTGTGTGTGTGTGTGTGTGTTTCAGCATCCCTCCGTCCCCATCTGTACAGAGCAGCTGCTGTCAGGATGCTTCTGGGGATTAAACGTCCCTCTCAAGCACAATCTGCCTTCCCCACCACCACCTATCCATATCGTCTTCACCTTTCCACCTATTTCAATTTCTCCTTTTCATCTCCCTCTTTTGTTATTTTATCTTATTGCCAGTGCAAACTCCCTCATTTATCTCATATTTTTAACTGTCAATCCACAATTGGTGTGTATGTCAAATTGAAGATTTGAACTTGGTTAAGAAGAAGCACTACTAAATATTGACCTGCACAATGAGTAACGTGTATGGGAAGTACGTCAATTATGAATTATCAACGGGATCTGAAATTTTATTCATCTCTACGGGTTTTTCAGCTCCTTGCTTTGATTTTGTAGTCCACAATGTTAACGTTTTCATTCTCTCTCACAACTAAGTTGTAGCAGGCAGCTATATTCAGTACGCTGTGAAAACTGTCAGTCCAGCACAAAGCAGCTGACAGACAAAGTTAGCACTTAACTTAACATTTCACAGCTGAGGGCCTGGTGAAGAGTTTCACGTACTTGGTAAAATGCAATACACAGCTAAAAGGGGGAGAGGAAAATGAACAAATGCTAAAGTTGCTTGGTGTCGCTTTAATGTGAATAGGCAACTGTTTGCTTGCATATGAGCTACACTGCATTGCCAGTATTCGCTCACCTGCCTTTAGACCCATATGAACTTTAGTGACATCCCATTCTTAATCCATAGGGTTTAATATGACGTCGGCCCACCCTTTGCAGCTATAACAGCTTCAACTCTTCTGGGAAGGCTTTTGCACGAGGTTTAGGAGTGTGTTTATGAAATACATAATACACAGTGCTCACAGGCTTCGCTCTAATTCATCCCAAAGGTGTTCTATCGGGTTGGGGTCAGGACTCTGTGCAGGCCAGTCAAGTTCTTCCACACCAAACTCACTCATCCATGTCTTTATGGACCTTGCTTTGTGCACCTGAATTCATTTTTTTGGATGGGTGAACGAAAACTTTTGGCAATATAGTGTATATCAACTTCATGAGGTGATGGTATCAAATTTGTGTAATTAAAAAAACAACCTATGGATGTTTTTAAAAATGAATATTTATCTATATGGATGTGTAAAATGTATGAAAAGATATAATAAACAGTCTTCATTGCTCGTTATGTCTTAAAGTTAAAAATGTTACTAGGTCTACATCCAGTACAATCGTTTGAAATGTTTAAGTGAGATTAGCTTTCAAAACCTTTGACAGAAACCTTTGACATTAATGTCTACATCCATCCGCTGCTGTATTTGTATTTGTTTAGTATGTGGACAGAACTGTTTTTATGTATGAATACATAATGTAAATGTTTGGGAGAAAAACTGCATCACAGAAAAAGAAGTAAATAGTGTGTGGAAGCATGGCTCGAGGGGTGGGTAAGTTTTACCCCACTGTCAGAGAGAATGTGTCAGAATTCTACTCCTTTGTTCCTTGTTGCAGAGCCTTGTCGTTACGTCTATCTCTGTGTGTGTGTGTGTGTGTGTGTGTGTGTGTGTGTGTGTTTGCCTGCCATCCCTGTCAGCTTTAGTTATTAGTCACTAGCTTTGTCAAGAGGCGCCTTTTTTTTCAAAATAGTTGAAGTCATAAATCCATAAGCAGACAGATGTAAGCTGGCGACCAAATACAGACATATATTAGGCATTCCCCTGGTTCCATCAAGCTGCTTGATGGGACATATATGCAATCATATCCTTTCTCCCAAATCCTTCACAGTTTTTACACTCTCCCTTTAACACTGCTGATAGACTATTAAGATACAGATGCCATTGCTGTATACACTACACTGAGTCAGTTGAGGTAATTCTCATGTATACCATATGTCTTCTTTAAATAGTGATACACTGCAACTTGTCTGAAGTGCCGATGAGACACTTGAGTGGAATATAACAAGCATTGTAGTCTAAAGCAGCGTGTGGGCTGCAGTGCTGGACTGACGGCAAGGAAAAAGCAAGATGAAAGCGGGAAACTAAATGAGCCCATTTAGGGTAGCATGTTACAATCAAAATGGGAAGTCGGGTGAACTTTCCGAGTTTAGTTGGTAATCTGTCATTTAAAATGGGAACGAGATAGGTTACATCCCGTCTGCCACCCAAAACCTAAACCCATTGAAAACATTACTCTCCTATTACTGTAATTGAATTTGAGAATAATACCAAATGCTTCAATAATACCAGATTATGAATTCATTATGATATGCTGTAATAATGCCGGCCAGATGCTGCTGTTTTGTCTGCCCTGCAAATGAATCTAATCCAAACTGGACATCTGACAATGAAGGTTTTCATAACCTCCAAATGACTCTGCACAGGTTGTTTTTGTTTGCAAACCACAAGTTAAGTCCTGCAATAACACAGGAAGTCAAAACTGGCTATAGAATGATTGTTGTAGGAGAAAGAAAATCCCCAGTTGCAAAAGTTTGGTTATTTGTCTGCTTTGTTACTCAGCCATATCTCAAATGTTCACTTTTGTTCCACTAGAAGTTCATAGTATAAGTAAAAAAGGAGGTATTTAGCTTAGTGGTGGATAATAAAGCAACTAATAGCAAATATATAAAGAGGAAGTAAAGACAAATGCCAAAATAAAGTTTATTAACATCCTGAAAAACATTTGGATAAAGATTTTTTTTTTTCGGCCTAATTTAAAACTACACTACCCAAAATGCAAACACTTTACTTGCACGTTAAACTAAATACATACTACAGACTGTTGTATGTTGTATTGCATTAAGTGAGAGGAATATGTAGAACAAAGCGCTTACAATAACAATAATATCAGGAGTTCAGTTCCACTGTGTCACTGCTGCCTGATATCTGCACAGAGAGGTAGTTTTGGAACAGGAAGCACTGCCTTGACCCTTGCTTCCTCCATTGCGCCTTGTTTATGTTCCAATGACTTCCTGCATTTCTCTGCCATTTCTCAGGCTTGGAATAGCACGGTCAGCGGATGGATACATCATGATATATTTGTCTGGCGGAGCGTATACGTGTAGAAGTAGCAATGCAAACCGAAGGGAGAACTGCTGCCCAGTACGTGGAGCTTGCCGCTGTGCAATTGTAATGCTGGCTTCCAGTCACTAGAGGGTGGTTAAGCTTGAGCAATGTGAGCAAGATTCATCTGTGGGGACGCAGTATATGACAGGAGGTAAGATTATTCACCTTTCACAGAATTATCTCACCTCTGTGTGAAATGTACTTGCCTTTCAAGCTAAATGTTTTTTTCAAATGTGTTGGAAAATGTGGAATTTGATTTAATCATGCCTATATGACAAGGTTTATATAAATAGAATCTTTACCCACAATTCCCTATTACAAGCAATATACTTTTGCTACTTCATAATATAACTTTATTAATCAAACAAACTATAAAATTAACTTTTTTAGATATAAGTGTGGCAAGATTTGTGTTCTCTGCCCTACATCCTGGCTTGCTGTAACAAATATGAACGTGGCCTCTAATAAACATTTTTACCAGCTTAGAAACTAATAAATGGACATCCTGTAGCCTAATGAAGAAATGTTTTTGCTTCTAAGACACTTGGAAGCAAAAAATGTGCAAAGCTATGCATAGCCAGTGAATGTAAGAAACATTTGTAAGGGAAATGGGTGACGAAAAGAATGTTTTCATATTGAACTGATTTGAATGGCTTGTTGCAGCTTATGGCCAAATGGGGACTGGTTTGATCTTATTAAGGCCACCTAGTGTCACTGGTTTGATCAGTGGTGCCCTGACGTGAAAAAGTGTTGCTTTTGGGGGGGCTTACTGTTCCAGGAGGATGGGGACAGGACCCTTCCTTGCTGCACCAGCAGGGTGTCATTTGGCCAGACTCTTAAGCTTCAGACCCCAGGGGTTTAGCGCATGCTGCCAAATTCTGAGAAGGTATTACAAGCTAAGCAATCAAACAGTCATACATGGTGCAAACTGTGTGTGTTCGTGTGTGTTTCTGCTTCTTTTGTTATTGTTAATAATATCAAAGAAAGGCAAAGCTTTTTTTAGGCCAGAAAAAAATCATTGCTCAGCCCATTACACTGAATTAATTTCTCTATAAAGAGAATACATTGGTAGTTAAAGTTGAAATACAATATTTTTTACCTCTTCTCATGAAATTATTGTGACAATGTGACAATTCTTGGTAGATAAAGTGTATATCTTCTCGAAACTTTATTGAACAATCTATTCCAAACATATCACGGTGAAAATTAAACCACAATTAACCTTTGCAAAAAAGAGGAATGTGTCTGATAACCAAATTATTCCAACTTTATGGGCAACAGTGGATAAGATAGGAAGTAGGTGGCATTAGAAAAATCTGAAAAGGTCAGAGAAAGAGAAGGAAAGTTACAGTAGTTTAAAAGCAAAGCCCAAGCTTCTTGATTCCCATCTCCACACACACACAGCACAGCAACATTCATCAAACTATATAGAGGTGAGAGAGAGAGAGAGAGAGAGAGAGAGAGAGAGAGAGAGAGAGAGAGAACATGGATTATTGTGTTATTGTGCCTTTGTTGGACACAAAACAGGGCTATAACCAAGATTTTAAAGCTAATAAGCCCCCTATAGCCACCATCCACAGACCCAGCCAAGCCAATTTCACAATGTTTTTGAATTTCAAGAGATTTATTTCCTTGCTTTAGTTGTTTTGGTTTAGTTTCGTAAGCCAATTCAAACTACAGCGAGACAAGTGTAATAAAACTTCCCGGATTAGATGACAATTTTATAAGAAAATAGCAATCTGTAAAATACACTCACTGGCCACTTTATTAGGTACACCTGTACAATCTAATTCAATCCATTACAGAAGCTCTGCCATGAATTCTAGTTTTACAATGTTATAAATTCTCAGTTTTGAAGTTGAAACTGTTAGAAAGGTTATAATTCTCTCTGCCCACTCACTACCCACTCTGAGGTCGCAGTGGGTAGTGGAGCTGTACTGGAGTGCATTATACGAAGAGGTGGTTCTGGCCACCCTATTTCTTTGGTTATATTTGACTCAAAACCCCAGAATTTGATAATCTAATGTTAATAGCTATTATGTGTTGCTTTGGTGGGATTTTTAGGGAACATCAAACCTCACTGCCCAACAGTTCAACAGTGGAATAAAGAAAATGTGACAATAGCACTTTAATATATAAGTCCTGTATTCTACAGATGATATCCATGAAACTCTAAAGACATAAATGAGTGATAATGGACATTTCAACAATTACTGATTGTATAGTGACAATAACTCACTAAGATACATCCATATCCTCTGGAGATTTCAAGAAAGACAATAATTCTTAATTATTGATCTGTCATGTTATTGTTTTTGGAGATTATGCAGTGTGTTACACATATTGCTGCTTAGTGGGTGAAGTTTTATAGCATTAAACATGTTTGGGTTGTTGCAATCCTGGTAAGTAACAGCCAAATAATAGCTAACTTTTAGAAATTTTCAGAAAATTATCTTGTAAATTTGGTATCTGTAAAAATTAAGTGTTGCCAAAGTGAATGAACTTTTAAACAATGAAATCTGTTGGTAAGACTCACTCAAAACAGTGCATGTTCAAATGCTCCCCGCATGTTCAATTTCATTTAAGAAAGACCTTAAACATTTCAGCTTTATGACCAGACCTGGACACGAGGACAGAAATTGGATAATGCTTTTAAATTATAAGAATACCACATTTTTAAGTCCTAAAAAAAACGATTTTATCCCCTTGGGGAATTTTATCATTTTATCAAAGTTCTTTTCCCAAAGCACCCGAGGTTATGATTTACCACTCCAGACACTTCAGATTATAATAGCTAAATTAAATATGCTTAAACAGTATAAAGTGAATTTTGGGGTGGAACATGTAGATTTACTGCAGGAGACCTAGGACACATAGACACACTCAAGCAAAGATGGAATGACAGAGAGAGAACAGGTTACACACGGAGAGGGACTCTTCCCTGAGCTACCTAGCTGCTAAACACTGATGAGAGGAGAATGAAATTGGAGTGACATCCCAGTTACTGCTCTTGACATTTGTGCATCGTTCAGGCGCATATGCGCAGTAAAAGCCGCACCTAGGGGAGGTTGTGTATTTGTGTGTGTGTGACTGTGTGCTTACTGATGAGCTAAGCGCAGCTGAGGACAGACAGTGAATGAATAATAAAGTGTGTCAAACCTGACCTATGCGGTCACTCTATTTAGACATTCCCTTGTTTGACCGTCGCCCTAACCTCCTCTCCATCATGCACACAAAGACAAAGCCTCTTGTGTGACCTATCTTTAGAATTAGTAGATGCCACTGAGTGCCTTTGTTTTCTCTAGCTTTAATGGAGAGCAACTGTTCAACTGTGAAAGTAAATTGGACAGAGATCAACCATATAATATAGTTTTGACAACCTTTGAAGTGCATCCGCTCTGCCCCCACGCTCTTGCTGATTGCCCCTGAGCCCTTTTTCTCCTCTGCACAGGCATTCTGTGGCATTTACAAGGTACAGTGGGCAGCAAAATGCACATTAGAAATAAATAAGCATACATGGATGGAGAGAGATCGGTACAGTGAGTGAGGCACTGGGTGAATCATTATATTTGGTTCAGTGAAACACTGATGTGTTAGTAAATAAAAAAGCTTGTAACTGGTGATCATCATAAAAAGAATACAAGTGTACACAACAAACCAATCAGCTAACTAAAAGCCCAATCTAAAAATATCACCAGAAAGAGCTATTTTCTGTATGAGCATTATCGTCAGTCAGACCTTTAGTGCCTTCATATAAATAATGACAAAATAGGTAAAATCCAACAGAAAGTGACCCTGTGAGGTGCTGGGCCACAGCAGCTTCAGTGCTCTATCTCCAAAAATAAAAAATAAAATAAATAAAGTGAGCAAAAACACATTTTATTTGTAGCTTTTTCTTTGTATGAAATCAACAACAACTGTCTGCTGATGCAAAGGTTTGCTGCAGGTGTCTTTAAACACTAAAAACATCCCCGTGTGTCATTATTCTGGTGCTATTGATGTAACAAAAATGCCAGAAAAATATTTGAGATCGATCTTTACTGCCAGCTGGTAGTATCCTTACACACTTCAAAAGCGCCATTCTTCATTAGGAAAACCTCTCATTTTGTGTATGTTTTTTTTTTTATGCGGAACCCGTCATGTATTGGCAGGTAGCACTTCTTGATTTTTAATTGGCACCTGTTTATTCTGCTTTAAGTACTGCATTAAAACTATGCATCACTTTATGTGTCCCATACTGAGAGCCCTGCATTTCTGTTATGTTTCTTCACTCACTGACTTAAGTTTATTAATTGCCAGGCATCTGTGCTATGTTCAATAAGGGTTTCATTCCTATAATAGGTATTCAATAATTTCCAAGCAAACTGGAGAAAGATTTACTAACTCTATATAGAAAACACCAGATTCAAAGCAGCCAAAAATCTACTTTTCCTCCCTCTTAAATAGTTAGACACGCGTTTATAATAAGTGAACAGTTACTGTATGTCAGCCAATGAGGAAGCTGGAAGTGAGCGACAGCGACCAATGGGTAAGAAGGAGGCGGGCTCTTAATTATGTGCGCGAGCTGAAGGAAAAGAGAAAAAGGAGAAAGCGTTGTTAGCGGCCCTTTTACAGCCATGTCTAGAGAGAGGTGAGTGTTTCATACTAAATACAGTTAACATCTCCGTAATGTGTGAAACATATCAGCAAGTTGAGTTTGAGTTAAATTATCCTCTGCAGTAGATTTATAATACTTTTCTAACCTTCCCGCTCTCTGAATAAATTGAGTGGTCAGTGTTAGCTTAAAGGTAGCAACACAAACTCCGCTAACATAAGATATGACATCACTGTAAAAATGAAGTAAAAGTACAAGCAGGAGCATGTTGTTTGAAGGCTGTATTCTCTAGTGGCTGGGAAAATTTAAGTAGACTTGTTCCCAAAAGATCCAATGAATTAGCAAAAACAGGTCTATGCTAGAGGTCACTATAAATGATAGCAACTTGACATCTAGAATATTCTACATGGATTTACTTATGAACCAATATTAGCATCGATTCAGAGCTAAGTTCCTCTCGTTTTTCTAACTAACTTAGTCCCATTTACCTCTGTAAATGTTTTTTTTTTTTGTTTCTACTAATTCCTCATTAATTCTGTTTATTTAACTGAGAAACTTGCCACTATGTTTCAGCAAATTCCCAGCTAGCCACTCACTTTTGCCTGTAATTTGGTGCAGGGCAGGTAGCATACGGGTGATTTCAGTAGATCTTTTTTGCTGAAGACAGCAGCTTGAAATGGGTTTGATGAGAGCTGTGAGAGTGAACCAAAGGAAAAAAAAAAACCTTAAAAAAAACTCAGCATAGGGCTTCATTGCTAGCCTGCTATTCATTTGATGGAACCTGTCACTGTGGCCAGAAGAAACTTGGCATGCTCAAGCAGCTATGTTAAATGGATAATAACGCTTTGTGTGGAACTGACATGCATAAAACTCCTGATTTTGACACATTAAAAGTTATTCCCCTTGACAGCTTACAGCTGCATCTTGCTTTGGGGCACCTTTCCCCACTGTGTTTCAGTCCTGTTTGTAAAATTTTCTCTGACCAATATGCTACCCAGCTGAGACTGCAATTGTTAATTCTTTGTGTGCTAATGAATTCTTATCATTATAATGCATCCCTCACGGAGAAGATCTGTTGGTTTAATATTAATTAACACATTGTTGGATTGGCAGAGTTTTAGGAAGCTTGGAGATCCTGACTGACTCGTTGTACTGGTGGTTTATTTTGGCTCAGTGTCTGTGTCTGTTCAGGAAAGGAAACAATTTAAAGTTGCCTCCCCTTGGTGTGTCAGCGTTGTGTAATTTGCACAATCCTTGGTGTGTGTGTGCATGCATGTGTGTGTAATATGAAGGCAAGAGAGAAGAGAGAGCGGGAACGAGGTGGAGTGGCGAGAGAGAGACACAGAAGTGACACAAATCAATGTGAGCAACCAAGCCACCATCACCAACAGCAGCAGCACCTTCCCCCGACCTCGATCACCTCTCTGCCTTTATTTGGAAGAGACCAAGACACAGAGTGACAGGAAAGACATTCCCTTAAACAACGCAGCATCCGGTAAGTTGTTATACTGTAGACATAGAAATACCTCCCACCATGCACAAGTTGTTGAAGCCACAGCAGTATGACTCGGCTTTCCAAGGCACAGGGTGCACAGAGCAGGGCAGACAGTGTTGCCTTACCCATACACCATCTCCTCTCCACTGGTTCTGTCACTGCTGTTTCTGCAGCTACAGCAAAGGAAAACTAACGCTCAGTACAGACCGGTGAGAGAGCTTCCACCGGTGGTCCTTCATTCATATGTTTTAAAGCCTGCTGGGGATTAGGGATTGGATTGAGGGAGGCTTTTTTCCGCCAATCACCACCCTGCCTTCTGGAAAGCAGGAGAGAACTGCTGGATGAGTCTAGGAGACAGAGGGAGATTCATGTAGGAATTTAAGAGCTTGTGTGTTGTATTTGTTGATGTTGTTTCAGCATCCCCGTGTGGCTTTAATTGTGATGTTGGTGTCCATAATGACTTTAAAAAAAGAAATGTGTAAGTGGTTTTAGAGGATTAAGAGTGGTCTTAAAGAAACTGCCTGTGTTAGATACTTTACATTTATACTTGTTCCAACACTTTACTATATGTATTTGTTATTTTTGGAAAAACTGGCGTAGTAAAAGTTAAAATGAGGTTTTTAGGGTTGTATAGTTCTCAGTCATATAACTGCAGATTTTAAACAAGTTAAGTAGGATTGTACATCATTATTAGTGCCAAGGAATTTTTTAATTTTAGATTCATTACTTATTTTCTAGGAAATTTAATTTTCCATTCTATAAAGGACAACAAATGTGTTTTTTCTCAGTCAAAGTCATTGCTAAAAGATTTAGACAAGTTCAATTCCAAGTGGTTGATTTTAAATTCTTTAGCTTTTTAAGTTTTCTTTGTATTTCAGATCTTAGAATAAACAACAGAAAGTTTATTATTTATGTGTCAAACTTAAGAATGGAACTTGGTGCAAGCTTTATCTGTCTTCCTTAACTTCAACCAATCCCCCCTAAAATACACTTTCATGGTTCATGGCCTTATTATGCTTATCTTTTACGGGTGGACCCAAATATTGGATTGGATTGGATTTTAGTATTTCAATATTTGTTTGTAAAACAGCCTTACTGATACAGGACTGACCTACACTTTAAATTCTTATGCTGTCCCTTAATACACCTCGAGTGAAGCATCACCTTCTCACAGATAGAGGAGAATGCTGCTTGTTTTATTTCTAAATTCATCCATCCTAAGTATCATCCAATGCCTATATTATAGAAAAATATCTGATCAGCTGTTATGCAGTAAGCATCTGTCACACCAGTTACACAAAAGTTTATACACTGCTGATTGGCAGGTCATTCCTTTCTGTTTATGATTAAGCCACTTCAGTCATTAGTTATTTATGTACTGTATTTATGTATTTTGTCAACTCATGGAACTCTCACCCCCAGCACCCACCCTCATTGAGGACGCTTCTGATTCAGATGATCTCCCACTGTGTGTTAGGTGTCTTAAACACAACTCTGGACATTGTCTGAGGCTGAGTTCATTTGTAAAACAGTCTAAACTGTATCAGTTGTTGCTAGAGCCCACTTTTTATTGTGGTCGGCCAAACATGGCAACAGTGCATATTGTTATAGGGCTGAAGCTTCAGGGATTGGTTTATGCTGAGATTTAGATGGTGATGAAAACACAAGCATGTAATGTACACAAATACACAGTCGATCACTCATGGTTTGTTTATATCTTGAAGATTGTTGGAGTCAGTGTACGCATATCCCGGGGGCAAAGGAGCAAGTCACATTGTTAGACACAGGTAAGAGTCAGACAGAGAGAGACATCTGTCAGTCTGTGAATGGAACTTTCCCAATGCGACTGATGAGGAGCTCTTTCATTCTTACACACATACACATACATATATAGTGGAGAGCTCAGGTGAGAAAGCCAGGCTATTTGAATGTGAGTGCCTTAATGTGATCTTATACAAGAAACAAGAAAGTAAACAAATCCCCTAACATGTAATGGTTTTCAGGAGCATATCCATCTCTTCCTCCCTCTCTATCAAAGTATGTTGGTCTAACTTATGGCAAAATGAAATATAAGAGCTGACTGAAATGTGGAATAGTTCTCCACTATTGTTCAAGTGTCAGAAGACTTGAAGTGGTCGGATAGTGCCTTTAAAGCAGCGGTGCCCAATGCGTCGATCGCAAAGGTAGTGTGGGTAGATCGCGTGGAATTAACACTCACTTTGAAATTTGTCACTTGAAATACGTACAGGGCAGCTAGTCTGACATCTGACCTTTTGTAACACATGGGTCACCGCGCATGTGCATGCCTACATCGGCGCCAGGTGCTGCAAAACTAGCAAGCTAGCGAGATAGCTTCCAATTTATTTCTTTGAAACTTAAGAAAGAGTATAAAAATGAGTGGGGGAGCTGGACACTTCCATACGGAGTGGAAGGTGGACTTTGTTTCACGATGTCATTTTCGAAGTGCGTTTGCCTCATCTGCCATTCTGTCATCGCTATACCGGCATTTTCGGACTGTTCATAAAAACTACGACACTCACTTCCCTCCGAAAAGCGAACTGAGAAGAAGAAAGGTGAAGGAACTAAAATCTCAGCTTGAGTCTGGCTATCAGCCGCTACTGTAATCAGAGTAAGGTAATGAAAAAATATGCGTTCATGTAGTTATGCAAGCTACACCAACATATATTGTGCATATAAAGAATACTCAATATTTTCATAAATAAATATATTTTTGTATTGTTATAGTAGGTAGAGAGACTTGGTCATTTTATAAGTAAGTCACAAGCCAAAAACGTGTGGGCACCCCTGCTTTAAAGCATTTTGTACATTTTGACAGCGAAAGAACTGGCATTGAGCCAGTGGTAACTGGTTCCAGAACAGTACAAATATTTGCTGTTTTTTGGTTGGTGACTGGGTGTAGAGTTGTTTGACAAGAAAGTGTAATCAATACAAATGCAGTTTAATCAATATCAGCACAGTTGACACTAGCTAAAGGCTAATAGTGCTGTCATAAGTTCAGTGTTGTTAGGTCGTGTTAATTACAGTTTGTATCAAGCTTAATTGCCACACATTGCAATCTCGACGGGCCGCACAATTGTGTTTAGTCAGTGCCAATGTAGGCTCGAAAAACCATAACCACACGCATAACCAGGTTTCTAATCTGCTTTCTCTGACTGCACGTGTGTAAGCAAAGGCTGCAGCCAGCAAGCTGCAAAGCACCTGCGTGAAAAAATGAATTAAGGGAGAGATTGTTAATGGGGCGATGCTGCCTCATTTTGAAAACAAAGCCCGTCTAAGGTCCGACAGAAACTTTAATTTAGACCGTGCCTCCTAGAAGTCTAAATAAGTCACTTTCCACCCGTGGATTTTGGAAATTCAGACTGTGGACCAGGTGCCTGTGTCCATGCATGTTTGCTTTTTCTCCCCCTCCACCCGGGGAATTGGTGCTGAGTGTCTAGCTCAGGGACACACCTGGTGAGTAGGCTGGGATAGGATCCTGCTGCTCTACCCATGAGCTACCAGGCTGCCAGTCTTCCAAAAAAACTCAGAGGAGGAGGAGAAATCAGGTTATTCTGCTGCATGTATACGCGGATTTCCAGTAACCAATATTCTTAACTTCATGTAAACCGTGTTCCCTGATTACCTCAGAAAGCTGATTTCTCTGAGTAGTCCTGTTACCTTGTGTCTGTCTTTGAGCTGTAGGTGTCTCATTGTCATGTCATGATTTTTACATAAATAAACATACAAATATTTGTTCACCCAAAACATGATTTCGCTATGAACAACCAATGCTGCGTACTTAAAATGTGAAGTCAACTGTTCAATTTGGGAGTGATAGATGTTTGAATAATCAAAGTAATACATAGCGATCACATATAAGAATTACTCCGCTAACTAGCCCATAAGATTATTTTACCACATGATTTTGTTAGTATAATGCTGTTTCATGTATTATGTAAATTTTTCTTACCAAAAGTAGAAATACTGCTTTAGGTTTGTGTCTCTGAGTCTAAATTGTGTCATGAATCATGAACATTTAGCCTAAAAGAATTGAAAACTGGTTTCATTCAGTTCTATTTTATCAAAAATATCTAATTTAATACATCTAATGTAAACACCCACCCCATTTCAAGAAAAGTTGCGACTTAATTTGGAAACCATTTGAAAAATGTTTAATTGTAAATAGTACAATGTGTCAAAAGATGAAACTGAGATGTTTAATTTGGCATTTATAGTTTGATGTCTCTACATCACATGCCTGTCTTAGATGGACATTCTGTTGGCCTTAAAAACGTAACTTGACAGTCAGTGTCTTATAAATAAAACCATTTAACAAATTTTTAACAAATAAATGAATTGTTTTTTTATTGTGTGTTTTCTTATGTTATAGACAGAAACATGTGGTAATAGGTGACTTGTATTCACCTTCCACAGTGAACACTTGGCATTATTGAATTTTTTCATAAAACTCTTTAAAGATGTTACAACTGTTTTATTGTAATTTTTTAATTTTATTTGTATTTCCATCGCGTTCTCATTCCCAAGGCGTCAAAAAGTGGTGCTTTGTCCAGTTCCAGCCTCTACTTTCCGTTCACCCCAACTGATTAAGGCAGATGGCTGCCCACCCTGATCCTGGTTCTGCTGGAGGTTTCTTGCATTAAAGGGAGTTTTTTTTTTCCACTGTTGCCGAGGGCTTGCTTAAGGGGGAAGTGCTGGGTTTTCTCTGTACATCTTTATAGTCTCGACTTTATACTGTGAAGTGCCTTGAGATGACTGTGTGTTGAATCTGGCTATATAAATAAAGTTGAATTGAATAGAAATGAGTTATTTGGCATTACATCCTGATGCTAAATTTACCCCTTTGTGACACCGGACATCCAAATAGCAGACTGTGGTTTGACTCCAGTGTAACGTGTGCACCTTAATGGTGACTATTACAATGTTATTCACATTAGTAAGGAAGTACATGTGTAATCCTTACTATCGCCTTAAGATTTTATGTATTTTATTTTTTAATTAACCTACCCTGAAGTTATTCAACTATAACACAGCATGTTATAGCCAGAGGTCCAACAAGCAGGCACAATTTTTCCTGCACAGTCCAATATTCAGGTGTCAATATAAGATGCCAAGGGACATAAAAAGCGATGATATTTGATACATTGGGAAGCTGCTCTAATTTATCATACCCAAGAGCATGTAGATAGTTTAGCATAACAGTAGGTTCCAATGGACATTGACAGACTGGATTGTTTCTAAACCGCCAGTGCTTTGTACCCAAACCACAATTTTTGTATTTCCAGAAGGCTTGTTATTCTGATTTTTAGTTGAGAGTGAGTAGATGATAGTGTATACAATAACTTTTTTTACCCTTTGACAATCAATGAGTGAGACAGATTATTTTTGTGTACACACTTACTCTTACCATGAATAGTATTCAGTCAGTTCATCAAGCAGCTCCCCACCCCTTAAAAAAGTACAAAACAGAATCAAAAGATCCTAAAAGAAAAAAATAATGAAACAGGAACCAAAAAGATGCTCACCCCTTGAGGCGTTCCTAATGAACCAAAGTCCAAGTTGGACAGAGGGTGCTTACTTTCTAACTTTTTTTTCCCCCTCCTGTTCCTTTGTGCATCAGACTCTTTAAAAAAAACATAACGAGCTTCTTTCATGGATCAAACGAGATCGGCAGTGCTCATTGTGCCAAAGCAGGATAAAAAAGGAGACAGTGAAAGAGAGAGAGACAGAGAGAGAGAGAGAGAGAGAGAGAGAGAGAGAGAAATACCTTATTATTGTTATCAAAGTAAAGCCAGCTTCTCGCCTGCTGCTCTTATGGGACCTCTCTAACTCTCTCTGCTCATAGACTCAGGGGGAATCTAAACATGACCTGTATACCGCATACCCCCCATTCTGGAACACACACTCACACACAGACACACATGGGCATGTCTTTGTGCAAGTTGTTTCATTTGTGAAATTAGTCCATTTTCTCTGACCCTATCTTTTCATCAACTGTGTTGGTGCATATTTTTAGTCGCTTTCCTGTGCTTGTTTTACTAATTGGTGGCGGTACTTTAACCAACACTGATATCCTTTGATCATCTCAGATCATTACGTTTACCTCATTAATTTGCTCAATGTGATTTTTCTACCCCCCAAGAATTTAAGTGTCCATACAAAATTGGATTAATAATAGATCATATGAGCCAAGAGATCGTGTAATTCCTTTGTGATTTCTCCTCTACTTAAGTTGCTCTCTATTTTTTTGGATCGTTGTGTCTCGTTGTCCACTGGTGGGCAGGTCAGCATTGGAGAAAAAAACACTAATACCAAAGCTAGTTTTTAGCACAAAGTTTTTTGTTTTTGTTTAATGCCACATTTAATACCAGCATGATGATGACATCACCTGAAAGACATCACAGGCATTAACTGATCACCGTATATGTCACGTAAACTGCAACCTCACTGGTAGGCAGAGACATACAAGTGCACAGTGGTTTCCTCTTATTAAGCTAGCAATTAAACTAGCAAATTGCATTTTAATTTTAAGTTTTTGTTGTATTTTTAGGTGTATTTCATTTACTTGGCTAAAGCCAAACAAGGTGTTCACTGATCTTTATGCTAAGAAAAACCCTTCCTATGATCTCGATACCAAACACCCACACATAGCAGGTGCAAACATTAACTTTCCCACTATTTGCTCCACACAGACAGGGCCTTGCTCGTTCAAACATATATTAAACATTCGACAAAAAGTGTTATTCATCCAAACTGTGTCAAGTCTATAATCATACTCCACTTCCACTCACCAGCTGTGATTGTAAAGGCTGTCAATACTTTCTTGTATCACAGTGCTTCCTGTATTTCATCCCCTTTTCAGCATCAGTGTTTTCTCTAAAGATATCTCCCTTAACAATAGGCTGTTGTCTGTTCTTTGTTGTTGACAGCTTCATTGTCAATCCATCCAAATCCAAATTGTGTTGCACATAAAGACGTGTATCTCCCTCTTCTGTTCACTTTCCTCTCCCTCTTGTTCTCTTCAGAGCAGATTGCATCACAGATCACTCTGTCTGCAGGCGCCGTTTGGCATTGTGCTGTGTCTCTCTCGTTGTCATGTTGAGCTCAGTGCCCTCCTATTATCATATAGATAAAGTGAATGTTTGTGTTGCGGCGAGACATGGAATCGCAGCTCTAATGTAGTCTGTTGTGTATGTTGTTAAAATTGGCCCCTGTCGCCTCTGCCATTCAAGCAGCTCATAGTTGTAAACACAATTGCAAAAGACTGTATGGTTTTTTTTTTGTTTTTTTTTAGGGCCTTGGGAGTGAGCAAAATATAATGATTTGTGTCTTCTCAGTAACTTGGTTGTGTGTATAAAGTGACAGCTTGTAAATATCCCAAGCAGTAACACTGGATTCTGGATAATACTTCCATGTGCAAATGAAGGTCAAGGTTTTAAATGTATGGGGGAAAAAAAATGCATGTTATGCTACACTATGTTAAATGCTATGTTTGTCTAGTCCAGTTTAGACTCCTTCACCCAGTTTAATCCAGTTTAGCTCAGTTAACTTCAGTCAGTTTTAGCAGAACAGTGTGAACTCAGCCAGAGCTGCAGGCCATGATGTGATGACTCAGAGATGGAAGGAGACAATCTGTTCCCTGTTACGCCCTAGGTGTGTGTCAGTGTGTGTGTGTGTGTGTGTACACATGTGCAGTGTGTGACTTAATGCAAATGCTTATCAGGAATTCGTTTGCACTGTGATACTGACAAAAAGAAAAGTTCTGTTTTATGTATTTTATATCATTGACTTTGTTGAATTTATCCAAGACAGGGATACATTTTATGAATTTGTCAGTATTTATAATTAGGAAGTATACAAACTTTTAAATGAAAATTGCACTCACAATCACACATACATTCACACACTTGCTCAACGATACTTTGACATGTAAATGGAGGAGCTGGGCATCAAACCAAGATTGGTAGATTGGTGGACGACCACTCTACCTCCTGCACCCCAGTCGCAGGTGGGTTAAGAGGTTTTTGAACAATACTACCAGTATTGTACCAGCTTGTCAAGGAGTTCAGAAGCCTTTCCGAAACGTGTCGAAGTGTGCTTGAGCAACGACACTGAACCCCAACTAAGTCATTCAGGTCAGGCTGGATTCATGGTTGTTTCCCCATTAATGTGTGGTGATTGTGAGTGTGAATGGGTGAATGGAAAGGGCTTTGGGTTTAGATGAGGTACAAAAGCACAATGTAAGTGAACACCTTTTTTTTACCTCATTGTTATTGCTTGAATGCCCAACTGTGCCTCACAAAGGTTTAGCTAAGTATAATTGTAGAGAAAGCATGAACAAAACTCTTTAAAATTAAAATACCTAAAGCTTTTATGGAATCAAATCCAATTTTGATGATGCTTATGGCCAGTATAGTTTCAGCAATGGCTATTTAATGTAAAGGAAACATGTTTTATTTGTCATTATACATGTAGGTGTACACAGAAATTCCATCAGATGATCAGATGGAGGGTTGGAGTCCCGAGCCACTGCGAATGAGCACGGCCACTATGGGCCAACCTGATCTGGTCCCTAACACATGTGTTTTAGCAGTAGGGGAAACTGCGCAGCACCCGGAGCAAACACGGGGTGAACATGCAAACTCCCAACCAAGATTGAGGCAAGAGTGCTAAGTGTTGCCCACTGTTAATGTATTGACAGTTTTGTATTTACACGCAGAATTGACAAATTTGCAATTATAAACCGATCGCTTTATTAAAACATCAGATGTTTTTTTTGCTCCACCAGTTGCCTTTCTGTTGTGTTTCAGCTGTATCTAGTACAGGCTTTAATGTGTGAGAGCCGCTGTCTCCTATTTACATGTAAGTCTGTTTCTGTCTCCATCCATAGATAAAAAAATAAAAATTAACTCTTTAAAGGCAGCTCTCTGCTTTTGTTGAACTAAAGATCTAAGACTTTGTTGACATGACACTGTCACATATAAAAAGAGGGAATAATGGGCACAGTAGGGGGCTGTTTAACATTACCATATGTTCAACATAGCGACACTGTTCTTTGAATTTTTATGCCTAGATTGTAATAGGTGATCCTAATTGTGAGTCACAGTAATGCAATAATACAGTAAGTAATATTTGTGTGCTTCTTTTAAATGAAGCTGTGAATGTGTCAGGCTGAGCACGACTTCCCTCTGATCCAGCACCACTTCCTCCCTCCTGCATGCGTTCTTCCACTTTCAACATCCTTCCCTTTCTTATGGAAAAGAGCCAATTAGACTTGTGACTGTTTGTTTTAAACAAAATGGCTTTTAATTAGTGCGATCAAAAACGTTTCTTTCTGTGGGCCCCAGGATCCACTTTGTAGTTCCCCCTCCAGATCGCACATGGGTTTGATGCCACCTGATAGGACGCCAAGACAATCAGAACACTTTTATAATGAATACACACACACAAACACACAGTTTATCACTTTGTCTCCATCTATCCCTTGTTTTCTCTTCTTTTGGTCTTTTGTTGTATTGTTATCACGACATTAGCTTTCGGTAGCCCACATCCGCTTAATTCTTCCTGTGTCAATGCTTCTTTTCTCGTTTGTGTCTCTGATCTGTGTTGTTTTAATGACGTGGCCCAGCATGGCTCCCTGCTGGACATGGACTGGTGTCCCCTCTCTTCATGTTTTGCTACATTCACTTTTCAAATTACTGCTCAGTTTTCAAATTAGATTGGATATTTACACTAAGATGCCCATCTTATCTTGTGTTAATATGACCTGCTACTGATGCTACAATATATGTATTTGGAGTGCAAGTGTGTGTGTGTGTGTGTGTGTGTACTTGCAGGCTTTGCACCTGTGTTTATATATTCTTTTTTGCCAGAAGCTCTCACACTGCTGACTTTATGCTACAGTATTGTATACTGTATATGTGCGCATGTGTTTGTTTCTTTATCTGTGTCAGGTAAATTTTTGGCCTGTTGGTGACAGTGGCTGCAGGGAGTAAACATGTGACCCAATCACCTCACTACTGCTCAGCTCACCATGGCTCCTAATTGACATGTATGTCTCCTTCTGTGTATTTTTTGCGGGGCTCAGCTGAAATAGGTTAAACTGACAGCTGTCAGGATGCTCGACTCAATCATGATCTTCCCTGTCTTGCTTTCTATCGTGTATCCTGACATGCACACGCTCACTGCCACACACTGTTCCCCTAAACTCTGCACTGCACAATAATGTAGAGACCTTTTTGGCAAAAGTTGTGTACGGGTCTAATATGTATTAGGTGTGTACGTCAAATTTCTATAATACTGACTAATCATGCTCCACAGAGATTCAGCTGTATCCATACGCAAGAGAGACGTTACGGTAAACTAACACACAGTCTTGGAAAAAGCATGGGGAAGAAAACTGTCATGCTTAATTTAGCGATCCTAAGATTTTGAACCTTAGAAGCAATACCAATTTTTCCCACTAAAATATAGCTATTTGAAAAATAAAAAACAAAAATCAATAGACAGGCTTTAATTAAATATTTTTAGCCAGTCAACTATATACAGAATTAAAAAACAGATGCTACAAGCTTGAAAAGAACATACAGGGCGTTTCAGAAATTTTCATCTTTGCCAATAAGGAAGCTCGGAAACAACCAAATTTTGCCTGGCAGTGTGAAATGATTTCTCTCCAACATTACAGTATGTATCCTCGTGTGGTGACTCCCAAAGCCAACAGTGAGAAGGGGGAGTTGTGACAGTGCAGTATGAGTAGGCATGCAAAGCTGAGCAGTCACAGTTTTATGGATGATTCCCTAGACAAATACCCGGGCAGTATCCTATGTAGCTTTAATGGCTGTACAAGCCTGATTTATTATGAGTTAACCCTGAACCTGCACTACTGTACTTCAAGGTATTACTTTCAACACTACACACACACACATGCACAGGATTACAACTCCATTTATCTGGACACAAATGTGTCCTAATAATTGGACACAGACCCATAACAAAATAATATAGATGATATGTAGATTTGCATTCATTATGTAGAAGTTGCTAGTGTCTTCATCTGTATGTGTGTGTGTTTGTCTATGTGTGTATGTAGGTAGGTAGCTGCACAGTCTCTTATAAGTTACAGACTTACTGCGGATATGAGTAGCACTTGACATAGACCCCTTATGCTTGTAACTTTCCATCTTTCTTACAGCTCTGTTTCTCCCTGTCACAGTGAGTATTCACCTTTCACCTTCAGTGTGTGTGTGTGTGTGTGTGTGTGTGTGTGTGTGTTAGTACACTTAGCATAGAGCCCCCTGGTTTTCCTTTATTTCCATATAATTAGATTGTGTGTGAAAGGCTACTTCCTGTGCATTGATTAAGCATCAGAGGAGAGCGAGGAGAGGAGACGAGCATCTCTGGGCAGATGAAGGACAGGAGGGGGGCACAGGCACTACAACCACACACCCTCAAACACACACACAGGCAGTGCCCATCCTCCCCTGTCACTGTTACAGAGAATGACATGACTCTTGAAAACGGCTCTAACAAAAGGAAAAGAGTGTTTGTTATAATGACCTATATTGTTTATAGTGTTTTCTTTTTTGTTTCGTGTGACAGAATCAGAGCAGACAGCCTTAGCCTCGTGTTTTCTTAGAGTAGCCCACGTTGTCTCTTTCTTAATTTATGTTTAGCTGTGTCAGTCTGACTTGGGTGTTATATGACCATTCGCTATCCTGCCCTATATAAGGACAAAGCAATCGGACTGGGCTGGGCTGAGCTGTGCTTTCCTAATGGATTGCAGTCTTTCTGCAGCTGCATGTCTACTGTACCTCAAAATGAACTGCATTCCTTAAGTCTAGGGAAAATAATCCTTTTTACATCTCTTATTTGTATAAGCTTTTTTCCCCTTGCATTTCTTCCCTATGTGTTTATTTTAGACTGACAACATTGGTATTGTCATGCTGCATCACCCGCACTCCATTTAGCGATCCTGGAATTTTGCCTGGCTTTTAATGGAGTCATTTTGAGAGTGATGAATTTGTGCAAAGACGGGAAATTAGCATATAGCTACTTTTGAATAAGGCGTAAAGAACAAGGGTCATTTTAAATATCAGTCCTGTTGATGCCAGATTCCAAGTACTTCACACAAGAAGTTGGTAGATACAAACCACAGTCTCCCACTGACTTGTGACTAGATATAGTCACAGCAGTACAGAAAAGACTTTGCTAAATAGCATCTTGACCACATGTTTTGGGAATATGTCTTCCACTGGACCAGTCTGTTTGTGCTTTTTATAGTTTTTGTACAAGAAAGAAGTTCTGTGGCAAAGACAAACACACTAATCCAGGATGCGAGATGACAAAATAGGAGTTGTAGAGAAGATTCAGTGTTGCTGATAGGTGCAAAAAATATTTAATTGTGACCTAGGTGAAACATTGTATTTATATAATGGTAGTGTTGGGGGTATATTGCATTTGACAAACTAAAAGAATGAGCTGACTGACTACATCTTTAGCTTCCACAAGTATAGAAAAACACATTACTGTATAGCATGGTGATAGTGTAGTGCTTCAATCTTAACTAACTTTGGTTTATATATACTGTCGGTTATGATGTGCTTTGACTAACACCTTTGGTAATGCTCAGTCCCAATGTGGAACACTAGGTTTGGTGGAAAGTGAATAAGATTGGACTTGGCAAGTCAAGTGGTGCTGCTTACAGCCCTAGCTGAGTTTGAATAACAGTCTTATCCACACACACAACTGTGCTGTAGCTGCTCTCTGTGCTAAGTGCTAATTAGCAGAACAAAGCATCTGTTGTTCTTTTAAACACACGACAGTTAAATATTTCATCTATCTGCCTGTCTCCACCGATCCTCAGCTCCGCTGGAGGAGCAAGAGAAGGCAAGCTGACAGTACAGTACAATACACACACACACACACACACACACACACACACACACACACACACAAAATGTTGCTGTATATGTACACATGCAGACACACAAATAAATGTACAAGCCACCATACACAGAAATAGAAACACATACACACACATACCACCTGTGCTCTCATGTAAGTTGACAGCAGCATCAGTGTAATGTGCCATATTAAAGTGAACAGGACCTTTACTATATACACACCATCCCCCTTAGACAGAGAGCTTGAAGCAGAGAGCTGGAGGTTTGGTCTGAGGGAGACAGGGCCATTGCTAAGTGCTTATTACCCTGCCTCTCTTGACACTTACAAATATACACTTTGTTCTTCCACTGTCTGAGGTGGGTAAGAGGGGGGCAATAAAGAGAACCAGAGAAAGATCACAACCTGAAGAGAAAGGAAAGGTTAAGTGAGTCGAATGATTTGAGATAGAAAACAGACATATCTGATGCTCAGTCTGTCTTTCCCACCCTTGTTTTTTTCCTCTCCATATCCCCTTTTCTTTCTCCCTCCATCTCTGTCTCTTGTGGCTTAAAGGAGTGTGGGGGCAGAGCGCTCTCGTCTTGTTAAACGGCTGGCAGATGACAGAAAAATTAGAGGCATTTCACTCTTGACAGGTTGTTGTGTGCGCGTTTCTTTTTTTTTTCCTTTTTGCTTCAAATGTTTTTTGTCAGGTTGTTTCAGTCAAGCTGTCTCACCAACAACTGGTGCATGCACACACACATTACGCACATCACACACATGCAAAAACACGTGCAGGTTTTTTTGTGTTCTCATACGAGACAGATCTGATTTTGTGTTCTCAGATTGGTGGCAATGGGAGGAGGGAGAAGCGCCGTTTGCTCACAAAGACATCTTCCCCTCCACTAATTGTCGGGACAGGCTTTGATTGCCTGTTTGGAAACAGTTTTTCAAACTGCTGTAATGACAATGATTAGGTGGCGCTGCAAATTCTGTGCAGGCAGGAGGGAGGAATGCACAGTTGGTCTATCCAAACATCTAACCACTTTGTAAAGTATGTTTTATGTGTGTTCACATGTCATCACCTGCACTGTAACATACAGTGATGTATTGGCCGAAATAGGGAGTCTTTATATAATTTCGGAAAGTTGCTATCCAGCTCTTAGATACTACTTCCACCTCTGTTATTTCACTAATATTAAAAATAGTCTGGGAAGGATCAATGGTTCCTGACATTCAAATTAGATGGAGAAAAGAGTTCAGTTATCTCACGAACAGAATTTTTGTAAGTGGATTTGTTACTATTGTTAATTTTTTATTACATCCTTCTTCTCTTTACAATTTAATTTGTTGAGATTTTGGCAAATTGTTTTCCAATTCCCATTTGCATCATCAATAATATCCATGAGGAATGGATAGCCTTTCGCTGATTCCGTGACTTTATTTCTCAAGGAGGTTAGTTTCTATCTGTAATGAGACCATATTTCAAGGATTTTTTAAGTTGTTCATCTTTGTCCTTCATCAGTTTCCTATACTCATCATTTACCCAGGGTAACGACGTTCGCTTTCTTTTATGTTGCCCCCCCCTTTTGGTGAGGTTTAACATTACTTCATAAATTTTTGTGAAAAATAAGTTGCTGCTTTTTTCTATGTCATCACTTTCCGTGCAAACCTACTTTCACCTACCTACTTTTTTTGCTGTTGATTTTTTTGGAATTATGTTGTGAAAGGATTTTAGTATATATGAATATGTGAAATTTTTGTGAGCTTTCTTGAGAAAAATGGCATTGTGGTCCGATAGACCTGTTATATAGTTATAAGTTTTGATAATTCTTTCAGGACAGTTTGCAAAAAGTACATCAGTGTAGTTATCTGAGTGGGCTGTTCTATTAGTTACATGAAATTAACATAGTCAGTGACTTGTGACTTGATTTTTTCTGGCCTCAATAAATCCCCAATAATTATTATTTCTTTGTTTAAATAACAATGATGAAAAAGAAGTTTTAGTTTGTCATAGAAATCGAGCTTGTCAGATGGTTTACGATGAGGCCAAATAAGGCGATTGACATTGCAGGTAAAAGTGAAATGTCCACACTGACACACTCAAGTTGGATATTTTTCTGGCCATACAATTTGTCTGCAATTTAAAGTGCTTTGAACATACAATAAACCCCCCCACCCCTCCCTTGAGCCCTGCCATTTCTGTACACATTGTAACGACGCATAGTTATTACAGCCTCTGAAGACGATTGTGTCAACTACATTTCTGAAAGACTAATAAAGTCAATATTAGAATTGCAAAGCAGATGTTTAGACTGTGAAACATCTGATTTCTAATTTTGTCTGTTGGTTGTGGAGTGGGTGGAGATAACAATGAACAATGTTAAACACTCACCACGGAAGGTTCCCACAGGGAACACACCTGACTGCCACAAAGCGCCTGCATCAGAGCCGGCAGCCCCCGGTGCCCCGGTCCACTCCATGCGCAGCCATCCTCATATCCACACACACCAGGATAGACCGGAATCCCCAGTGAACCAAGCCACAGAGCAAACAGCTGTCAACAGAAGTGGACACTCCTCGATCAGCTGGCAGATGCGGATCAGCTGGTGGACACGGAAACGCCAGACCCACTTGTACAACGTCGGAGTTCAACACATGGGTTCAATATGCTGGGGTGAAATTCTGGGAAGCACTGCATTGATAAGCATTGGCCTCCCTGCAGGCACAACACAGCCTCTCCACAGACACAGAAACGATGCTACAGCTGAGCCGACCAGACCCAGCCCGCACAGGACAAACCCTGCCATGCCCAGTACAACTGGCCACAGTGAACAGGTCACCACCAGGCGGGAGGCAGCCCCATAAATCCGTTTTTCAAAACGTTTTCAGCCCTATGCGGTCCAGGCTGCCAGCAATGATCTCACCAATCTACTGCTCTGCTAAAGTGCAGAACCCGGTTTGGGTCTGTGTCTCCCTTGGGAGAACAGCCAGGTCAGCGATGATAGTGGAGACTTTGATTAAAGCTGCTGAATGTTCATTGGAAGAGTGCTGCTTTGTGAAGTTTTTGATGTGGATCTCTCTCTCTCCCCAGGAACAATAACTGGTGCCCTGCCTTTATTCCTGGGGAAGCAAACATCCGTATATTGGCAATTTACTGTTGGGTTGTGTTCACATCATTTCAAAATGTTGTAATTAATTGTGATCAGCTATTAAGAAACCAATTGGCTTTTTGTAAGAGTGCAAAGAATGGCAGGATGAAAGACATATAATCAACATCGAGTGATGCTTCCTGGTTTTTCCATCTATGGCTGACTAAAACTGAAACTATCACAAAGTGGACTGTAAGAGTCAAAGTTTTTAAACTGTAAATTAACTTTGAGAGTAAAATTAACAATCAGAGTTAATTTATTATTAATTATTGGGATTTTGCTGTTCACCTTTATACTTGGTTTGGTTTGATTAGTCAAATGACTGCTGTTTTTCAGGGAAGGAAATTACACTGCATGGTTTTGACCATTCCACTTACACATGTAAACAGGTTAAATGTGTGCTGTAATTTTCAATGGAAAACGAGCTGGCGTGAAACTTTTTAGGAAAAGTTTACTGTTCTCATGCTTCTTGAATATTATACAATTATATATATTATATGTATATTTTCTACTCCTTGTTGTTATTGTGTAGACCATGATTTGCACATGCATGGGGTGCTGTTACTATGAGTTTAACTCAAGTGCCACCTATATAGTGACCATGTAGTGGAATCACATACCATGCTGCAGCACAAAAGGCGAGCATCTGCCTTAGAAGTGACCAATTTATGCAGATTCTGCTTCTAGAACAGGATTATCTATTATTATTATTATTATGATCTATTATAGATGATATAACTCAGGATGGTAGCAGCAGAATGCAGTCACAGGCGTATAGAAACATGTTGTCTGGCACTTTACAGAGGCTTCCATTAAAAATATGCAGCAAGACGAAGACCTAAAACAAGCTTAACGCAACTTAACAAAGGACAAAATGTAACTTGTAACAAAACTTGTTGATGCAATTACTTTGTGAGTTTAAGGTGATTTCATCAACAAATGTTGAAGCTGTTTAGACAGAGGGTGGATTGACTGTAGGCAGATGTGTGTCCACACATGGTCAACATTCACCTGGAGGAACTCAAGCTGTTTGGGCATCACTAAGTGCGGAAACATTTAAAAAAAGAAAGCACACAAAACAGAGGGAGATGAAGTTATATTGAATACAGAGAGCTTCATGATTTGATTACCTTACGTGTCTGTTCTGTTTTTGTGTGCGTGTTGGCGTGTATTTCAGTTTCAGGGATGAGCTGATGAAGATGTACAGTGGATCATTCATGTTAAGTGGGCTTCAGAGAATTTGTCTACTCTGTGCGTGTAGCCATTACTTTTGTTGATATTGATTATATTAAAACAGCTCTAAACCACAGAAACACCTCTGCCTTGGGGAGGCTATTGTGGAGAATTTTACAAGTAAGAGTACAATTACACAAAAGCAGTATCATACTGATATCCCCCACCCAAACCTACCCAGCCTCAGCACAGCAGTGTGGGAATCCTTAATGACAATGCCACAGTTAGGCCTAAATTATTTTATATAAACCATTCCAGGTCTACCTCTATAAATAAACAGTAAAAACATTATAAAATAAGAAGTATATCTTTTAATTACTTATCCAATATATAGATCAGTGCACTTGGTTCATGCGCCCTCATTCCACTCCAGGTCAGAGGAATCACCTGGATCTTCATCTTACACCAAGCCTGTCAGCTGATTGGCTCTTCAAAAAACTATAAGGCTCCCCACAATCGATCTACAAATGCAAACTAAACTCAAGGCCAAGATCCCCCACAGGCCCAGAAATGACCTGTTGAATCCAGATGACTTTTACTGCATTCCTGTATTATTTGAAAAATAAAGATGGGGATTCGACATTCTGAATAAAATACTGTGATTTCATGGATCCCATTATAACTCTGTAGATAATGAATCAACAGTCAATCAGTGTGCATGGATGGGTTTGGCCTTTTTTATGAAAATATTTCATTAAGTTTTCTATAGCTGTACACATCTTTTGCAGCTTGTGCCACAGTAACTAACCCTGCCCTTGATCTTCCTGTGTGACACTGCTTGTTATACAGAAAATGTATGCTCTTTCATGAACTGGATATGTCAGTCAATGATAAATGTTAGCAAAATTGACATCAATGCTTTCCCTGTAAGGAAAAGGCCAGGGGGCACATCTGCTGCCTAAAGAAATGCATCAGCGTTCACTCACCCACAACTAAAACAGGTAAAGTAGAGCAGGTAGGAAAACACAAACAATACAGTGTCATAAAGTAATAGCTAAAGCAAATATAAACAGCTGGGTTTTGAATAACAACATGTGTTACACCTGGGATTAGATTGATTGCAAGATCAAATGTTGTCCACCATTCCCCAGCCTATTTCCTATTATCTCTAATGAGGAAAATAATCCTCTTGTGGAATTAATCCCTTTTAAATAGTGTTTGTTACCATGTTGAGATAGAATTAAAGCCCTTGTTCCACTTTGGATGAGGTATACATGTGTGGTTGTGCGTAGGAGAGAGACATTTATAGTAAATGGTTAGAGACATTGGCCTAAAAAGTTATTAAACTCTTAAAAATGTAGCCTGTTTCATTACCAAATGATGGTCCTGTTTAAATGGCAGCATCTGTTTACATTTCAATCAACGTGATCTGTTAACCTTGACTGTGTTGATTTGTTGTCAGATCTGAGTTAGTCCCTTAGCTGTGATTTTCAGCCAGAGCCTGATCAGCCACCACAGGCGTACTTGGCTTTGGTTTTTCTTTTCCGTTATTACCTTTGGCTTTAGTCAAATCTGGTTTGTCTCTTTCTTATTGAACAGTTTGTTATCATAGAGATGATGGCTTAAAGATGTAAACGTTTTGATGAGCTGCACCTATAGCTATGAACATCTGAGCTGATCAGCAGCTTCACAGGGGTGATTTTATCAGCTTTTAGAACAGTTGTGTTAATCACACTCCTTGTTTGAGGCATTTAGTTGAAAACCCATAGACTTTGTGAAGAAGGAACCATGAAAAAGGTTAATTGATTTTTGGATTTTAGGTTCTACAGCACTCGTAATCAGGCCAGTCAGTGAGATCAACCTTTCCCCCATTCTGATGTTTGATATAGACATAACCTGAGGCTTCTGACCTGTATGTGTATGATTGTTTGCACTACTGCTACATACTAAGCTAATTGGATAGCTGCATGAATATGCTGGTAAACAGGCAATCTTTCACAAATAGACAGGGAATTTTGATCCAGTAGTTGGTTGAAAGTGTAGCCATAGTAAATCTGGGCTTAAAGTCTATTTTTTCTCCATTTTTGTCCACTTCCACTTTACATAAGAAACGATATTGTACAAACTAATATATAGCTGTTGGTGTTTAGGTCAAAAGGGCAAATCTGCAATGGATCCCATCTCAACAAATCCATAGTTCATGATCTCTTAGTCCAGAGAGCTCTCAGAGAACCATGCAGTGTCTGCCTGTGTGTCTGTGTGTGTGTGTTGGCCTACAGCTATCAGGACAAAATTCAAACACAACCAGTAGTGTGTATCCTTTCCCACAACTGACCTCCATCACTGTGACTGTCTAATTTATCAAATACAGACTTGAGCTGGAGAGTTGACTCTAGCAGCAAATCCATAGCTCCACATTTTAAATGTTAAATGAACGTGTCACAGCAATCACTTTAACCACACACATTTCATTGAAATACAATTTGCTTGTGTTTGTATATATGCCAATTTTAGACTTTATGTAAAGAAGTTAACATCATGCCTACGCATGCCTGACTATGCTGTACATATTGCATGTTAGGAGGACTTAATGTAAATGGCATTTGCTACATATCTCACCATTGCAGTTTACATTGTATCTTGCAGGATACTTGGAGGAAAACTTACATTTATTGATAGTAGGGGGATACAGTAAAATTGAGAATGGGTTTACAAACATGCCCCACAATTTGACACAATATTTTATTGAAAATAAATCAATTTAATTATTAGAAAATGTTCTTGAGACATGCAAACTTTTGTCTGACACCAAATTGGGAAGTTTAAAACTCTGGTTAAAAAAACAATGTTTCAAGACCACAGTTATGGATGTGTCATTTCTCAAGTGTAACCATAGCAAAATCAAATTTACATCTGATGTCTTTATTTTTTTCTGTTTCTTTTAAATGCTTTTCTTTGTGACACATTCTCTTTTGCTTCCCCTTTCTTTTTCACAGTATTTGGCCACCCTGAGCTGAATATGTAAAACAGATACATGACTTACATTTAGTCATTTGGCAAAGCGTCTCAGGTTTAAGTACATTTAGTATTTCACCTTGCGATCTTCTTTTTTCCTCTCCTGGAGCCATGACCTCATTTATACGTGAGTGACATGTTCATCATGCGGTTGTATTGAAGTTGTTACAAGCGTTTTGCTGACTTTTGTTTGGGTTGGACATCAAGAGGTTTACAGGAGGGTTTCATAAATTGGCAAAGATTTGGTATTTATCCGTCGGGGTGCTACTTGTCATTACATTAAGTGTTTGTTTTATTCCAGGTGTGGCGAATGGAACCATTTGATCACATCAGTGCAAGTGACTCTTTGAACAAGTCCTGCAACCTTTTATGCCCATAGAGGTTGTTTGTCTGTACCTTTTTGTACAACACCACATTACCATCTGTTGAAATAGTGCCCCCACAAAAGGGCCAGATGTCTGTTAAAACTACACCCATTTCTTGCAATCGCTGCTGGTGTAACATTATTTTTTTTTTTTTTGCATTAAACAGACAAAACCACTGGTTCACAACTGTGTAAACAGAGTGATTAGGTTAGGGTTAGGCACAAAGACTTCAAGGTTAATTTCAGGCCTCTTTATTTTTACTAAGTCAAGTCACTAAGCATTGGGAGAACATGAAAACTCCACACAGAAAGGCCACAGCTAGAAAATACATTTGGACCAGGGCCCTTCTAGCTTTGAGGTGGCAGCACTAACCACTCCACCACCCTGCAGAATATACACTTTTAATAATAGGTAAGGCTTCGTTGGCTGTTTGAATTCATTTGTATACAGCAGAGTGCAGACTGCGTTGCAGGGGGCTTCATTAGTTTGTTTTGTAACCAGTTGCCCCTCTAGCAGGAATTTCCTAAATGGTAGAAATTGGTAATATGGTGTAGTAATTATGCTATGGTAAAGGTTACATAAGTAAAACACCATAAAGATTGTAAGGATGGTGTGTGACATGACACTAACCGTGGCCTTCTACATAAAAATCATCATTTAAAGGGTCTTTTAGATCTAAAGGGATGTACACTTATGACAGATTAAAATACTAAAGCCAGTTATTAAGAGCAATGTACTGTAGTTATTACCTAGGATATCACAGATGAACACCTTAGTTAATTCCCTTTAGGCCTTCAAATAAAGTTGTATGAATGGATTAAAAGTGAAATGAGTTTAATGTCAAAAGGATTTTATTGTGTGGAAGGTTGTGATCTATAATGTTTTTTGTTGTGTCCAGTATTTTTTTAAACCACAGACATGCAAATTAAGAAACATTGTGGGTACTACCCAGGACTGACTTACTCTGCACA
Source organism: Channa argus (assembly GCF_033026475.1). NCBI lineage: Eukaryota > Metazoa > Chordata > Actinopteri > Anabantiformes > Channidae > Channa > Channa argus. The sequence goes on along the minus strand of NC_090217.1, from coordinate 14,057,009 downwards.
AGAATTCACACTCTGGAAGCTAAAAAAAGTTATACCCACAAATGAAATGAATGGTGTTTCCTTTTGTTCATGACTTCTTGGAAACAGAAAAGAGAAAAAAAAACTCGAAATGATGCAATATTTTTCTACAGAATGTGTGTGTGTGTGTTTGTGTCCGTGTGTGTGCGTGCGTGTGCATGTTGAAACACAGTCCAGTCAAATGCTCCAGTCCATTTTTTTTGCAAACACCATTTCTTTTATACATTGTGCTCCTATCGAGCCAGATGACGTAGACTGTCAGGATGAATCAGCTGCTTGGCAGACAGATCTGATCACAAACTAGTTATCAACCCTCCTACATGTGGTAGACATGAATGTGATGAAGGCTGATCCCAGATCTGAGCCAGGAGGGGTCAGAGCAGGCCTAAACAGGAAGTGGATGAGATCAAATGCACAAATCAGATTGCGGTGTCGGGAGACTAAACATCACCCCACAGGAAGGAAGTAGCTATGTCTGAATTGCACAGGGTACTTTGACTGTGTGTGTCTGATTTAGAGAGACCAGCGTTTACATCCCACATGCAAATATTTACCTCTGTGCAACTGCCACCCTCTAACACAAAGCTGTGATTAGCCAAGGGGGAGCGTGTATTATGTGTGTTTGTCTGGTGGCCTTAAACCTGTGTTTGTGTGTGTGTGTGTGTGAGGGGTGAGATTGAAGGTCCTTTTGGGACCACCTTGGTGAACAATGGCTCTTTTATTCCACTGAAGCATTTGACTGGACACACACACACACACACACACACACACACACACACACACACACACACAGCCAGGAAACACATATCCCTACATGCACACACATACATTAATTCACAAAGTCACTGGGGGTATCAAGCGGGCTTTTTTAAACTTGACGTGTGTGTGTGTGTGAGAGAGAGAGAGATTAGGTATTTTGTCCCAGTGCACTGCAGCTTCAGACAGTGTGGTATGTTGTGGTTGGTTAGAGGTTTGGTTTAAGGAGGCAGGGAAAAGGATAAAAAAACATGGGAAACCTATATAGTAGTAGAATCCTTTCTAACTTGAGTCATTTTATATGATTTTTTAAATGCTGGATCAGCGGTCCTTACCAAAAGAAAGAGGCAACAGTGATAAAAGTTGTAAGCAAAAGCCAAATGTGGTCTCAAAACTCAAATTATCTCCACTTTCAACTGCCATAACATATTCTCAGGATAATGGCAGCACTGGCAGCATTTCCTCCAGCAGATGGGGAAATGGTAAATTGTATAACACAGCAAACTATGAAATTATTTATGATCGAATTAGACTTAATGAAACTTTTACCTGCAGATCATCACCTGAAATTCACCTGGAAGGACAATGATGTTGGCGTGGGGAAAACAAACCTCCAGGGTAAAAATGCTAAAGTCAATAGTCTCTTAAGCTAATAGTGGGAATTGCTTGTGTAAAACAGACTCCAGTTTGCACATTGCTATGGAACTACAGTCTTATTTTATTTAAATTTCCAGTGGCAACCATAACATAAGTGCAGCTGCAAAGCAAGAAAAATATGCATTATTCATTAGGTCATGTCCTCACTGGTTGTGAATGTGGAGGCCACACCTCCAGCCAAACAGAGCAGGTATGAGTAATGCTAAATTTATGTTAATAGCCTCAAAAACAGCTTGCTTCAGGATCGAGAGGAGTCTGGGTTGTTTGTCAAGTTGGATTTGGAGAAATCTACACAACTTAAAGTGAATAAAATGGCACAAATGTTTAAAATAAACTCAGTATTTAAAAAGATCTGTCAGAAGAGTCCATAAAACCAGGCTCTTTAAGATGATAGTAGTTTTTACAGTTCCTGCTTTTTAGGCATCAATTCGATTTTTTTCCAGTCATTGTGAAAATACGACCTCAGTGTAGGTACCTATCAGATTAAAAGTTCTGTTAAAAATGCTAGAAACCACGTGCATTTTCATTAGGACCAGTGACTCGTTTCTCACAGTGTGAACTCATTGTTACCGAAGCAGTGTGGCCTGGGAAACTGTGGGCCTGAAACAGATAATTACTATAGGTTTGCCATCTGCATATGCCCCAGTCTCTCTTCTTGATTACATTGAGCTCTAAATAACCAGATGTTTCATCACTATTATGGCATTAGAGCTGAGCTCAATAGGCAGATGTGTGTCTCTTGGCTGATCGTTGTCATGATAGAGAATAGTCTGATTACCTCCTGATTAGGCCAATGGGCTGCTAATCCTCCCATAGCCTCTACAAATCCACTGTGTTTAGCTCTACTCTGCACCTTGGAGAATGGGAGCAGGTTATACAACTACTGCAACACACACACACACACACACACAGACACACAAACACACGTACACTAAATGGTGCACACAATGGCAGCACAGACACTAAAAAGGACAAAGACGTGATTGAAATAGTGATAAGATTACATAAGTGGGATATACAGAGGTAAATCCTTTAAATAGTAACAGGAGGACAAACACACATAAACACACATTCACAAACCATAGTGGACAGGGGTCTGAGGTCAGACTTTATAATTTGAGCTTGGCCACTCATCCCAAATGTCATGTTTATCTGATCCGTATTAAAGACCTTGTGACAATGGAACAGATGGGGTTGCCTTTTGTCCTGCAAGTGCACATAGGCGAAAAATGTGTGTGTGTGTGTGTCTATATACACACACATATATATATATACATGCTCTCTCTCTTTCTCAGTCTCTCAGTGTGAAAGGCGTGTTAAGGTTTTGTGATTGTGTTTAGCCAAACAGAGTGATTGTGCTCTACGGGGGAGCGAGTCTGCTCTCACCACGCCAGACAGACAACGCAACACAACACACATATACACAAATGGACAAACACAGCCATTGCAACTCATTTTAAATTTCTTGTGCATTTCTTTCTTTGCTGTCCTAAAGTAAGACAGGCATTTTTTTTCTGTATTTGCTTTGAATCCTTATGTTATCCAGTTGACTGCTGTTACTTTAGTTGCATCAATCACTGCAACATGCGTCCCTGCAACCCTCCTTTGTTAGTTGCTCTGTGTAAAACATCTGTTAAAATGCAAAGTTTAGATAATTAAAACTTAAAATATATAAAATTGTCATGTCTTAAATACTTTCAAATTAATGTTTGAAATTAAGTATCACAGTGACACAATTTGCCCACTGTGTGTTGCTCTTCAGTTCTGCATTTTGTGAAACGTTTCTCAGTACAGTAGACTGCTTAGTTATTTCCTTAAGTCTCTTAGAGTGTAAACCAGCATGCAATTAAATTTCTCTTTATGTATTCCAGCGCTTGATGTTAGGCTTTTGGAAACTCGTACGCTTAGGGCAAATAGCTTAGATGTTTACTGACTGTCAGAAATCCAAACTTACTTGTCCAAAATTGAAAATGGAGGCCTATACAAATATAAAATAACTTTTTTTATGTAGGTCATGAGTATATAAGTATATACACTCACTGGCCACTGTATTAGGTTCACCTGCACAATCCAGTACAGCAGCTCTGGCTTGAATTCTACTTTTACAATGTTATACTTTACAGTTTGTAAGTTGAAACTGTCAGGAAGGTGATAATTCTTTCCTCTGTTTATTATTGAGGTCGAAATGGTTAGTAGAGTCGCCCTGGAGTGCATTATAAGAAGAGGTGGGTCTCACGCTATTTAAAATGGATGAATCAGTTTTCTGTGCGTATATTCTCTATTATTCAAAATGATTATTTCAAAATAAAAGTTAAGGTTGAGGCAACTGTAGCTCAGCTGGTAGATAGTTCAGAAATGTCTCTAAACTTTTTTTTCTTTTCTCATCTTCTGCAAATTAATTTCTAATAATGTAGTTTTTTGCTTATGCTTATATTTTCTTTTTAAGATTTTCTCATTGTTATTATGCCATATATTTATATTCAATCAACAACCTGCTCTGCTTGACCCACTACTAGTGGAGTTGTTACTTATATGTTTACTCTCAAGAACCTGACAGCAAGTATGTAAAGTACCACTGTGTAAAGGGCCACTGAAGCCTATGCTTGACTTTAGTAGTGGTGTGTGAAAGACAACACGAATACTTGTTTCTCCAGGCGGAATAAGGAGAGGACAGTAAGCCTGGTGTAGTAAGTCATCACTCTGTCGATCCTATCTCTGTGCACAAGCCTTGACTTGTCTTAGTGTGTGTTCACATGTGCAGATTTTTATTCACATGGAAATGTGTTAAATGTAATATTTAAACTGCACAAAGGTGTAAAACACTGTATATGTGTATTGTGTATGTGTTCATTTTGTAATTGTATGTGTACCTTAATTATGTGAGTATAAAATGTAGGTGTAGTGTATGTATTTGTATGTGTGCTTGTCTCAGTGTTTGTGTGTGCTTTAGTGGCTATTGTGCAGACAATGAAACCAGCTAGCTGCATAAAGCCACCAGTCTAGCTCGGTGGTTCCACCAGCAGCTATCCAGCCCCACTCTGCATGCACCTGGCGTCCCCTCACACACACCACCATTATTAATTGCTAATACATATTTATGCGGCACAAATTTGCCATTTGTTTATGCATAAAATTATCAATAGCACAGGGCGCTTGGCCAGAGAAAATGGTGACCTTTTTAAAGAGTAATAAATGGAACTGCATGTGTGTGTGTGTCTGTGTGTGTTTATCTAATGGCTGATGTTTAAGAGAGACATGTTGGGTTGGAACAAGGAAAGGAGGGTGGCAGTTTTGCGACTGGATGTGGCAGAAAGGCAGCTGAGGCCTGCCAAGAGGAGATCCACTGATCTGAATGTTTATCCACAGTTTGTTTTTCACACAGGCAATGAGCTGTCTTTGTCCCCAGCTTCATTAGCTGTGTCCATGTTCAGTTTCTGGACTGAATGTGACTTTGAGAGAAGAATAAGTGTGTGTGTGTGTGTGTGTGCGTGTGTGTTTGTGTTTTGGTGTGTTTGTGAGAGACAGACACAGAGAGAGAAGGAATTTTGTGTATGTAAGTGCATCAGTGAGCATATTTTTTATATTTACAAATGTGCAGTATGTACAAGTGAAAAGCAGTGGTGAGTTCCTGAATCCTTCTGCAGGTGAACAACTAAGCCCTCCACTAATTTTACACGTCCAATGAATCAGGCTTATCAAATTACCTCACCAAGTTTAAACTTATTTATAGGATCTTCACCGCTTAGTAGTTTAATCAAATAGTTAATGGACAGAAAAATTAATGTTTAAATAAATATATTCTGGGCACCACAGTGGCGCAAGGAAGGTAGAGTGGTTGTCCAATCTCACAGGCTCCTCCAGTCACATGCCGAAGTGTCCTTGAGCAAGACACTGAACCCCAACTTAGTTGCTCCCGGTGAGTTTTGGCCAGCTGCATAGCAGCTCCCCCATCACTGTATGAGTGAAAAGTAATAAAAGTACTGAAGCAACCAAAATGGGGGCCTGGTGGCTTAGACCATTGAGTTGGGATGCAGAAGCCACTGAATTACGAATGTAGAAGGTTCGCATCCCACCTCACCAGGTGTGCCCCCGAGTCCCAAGCTCAGATAAAATGGGAGGGTTGGAGCAGGAAGGGCATCCGGCCTAAAAATTCATGCCAAATCAACGTGCGAAACAGGTTCCACTGTTTAGGGACATGCTGACAGCTAGTGGACAAAAACCATCCAACAGGATGAAAAAAAGTAGGTACAACACTTGCCCCACATAGTGATTTTTTATTAGACAGATAAAGCTCCATTTATCCACAGACCAAGTGTTGTAACTGTTTTTGTTCTTGGCTACAAAGAATGGAAGGGAGTATAACAACAAAACAAATTGCCACATTAAGCATTTCCAAATCTGGAGGACAACAACAAGGGTTTTAAACAGCCTCCTAAAAAATTAGTTCTACTGTTGAACAGAATCCAAGGAGGAAGTATTAATTCTGCTCTGCACACTTCACAGAAAAGATAATAAAAGAACAATTATTTATACATTGTATTCACTTGTTCAGTGTTGAGCCACAGCTTCTGTATTCGTTGGTTTTATACACTGGCTTCAGAAAGCATTTGGACACTTTTTGCACACTGTATTGTGGTGATAACAATGTATATATTTGCCCATCAACTTCCATTTTAACTCGTGGTAACAAAGTGAAATCAAGTTTTAAGAAATGTTTCCAAATGCATGACAGTAGAGCAGCATAATAAAAAGTGCCAAATGTTGATAGATCTGAATACTGAAGACAATTTAGCTAGATCTTCCTCTTGAGACTTCTCTTCCTCTCCTACTATGGTTCTACCTTTGTCACTTCTCTGTTCTTTTTTTAAAAATGCTTCTTCCTGTCATCTTTAAGGGTTCCTGTCTCTTTTCTTCTTTTCTTGTCTCCTTTCTCTGTCTTTGTCTCCTCTTACAGTCATACATTTTGCTTCAGCCTCTCTGATGAATTTGCCTGCTTAATGCTTCTTTTTTCTTCTTTCAGCTTTTATTTTGCATTGTGATATCTGTTTAGTGGTGTTTTATCTGTATGCATTTGTGTCACGGTGAAATTGTAAACTTTGTGGTTTCTTTGAGTTTTTCTGTAGGTCAGCTGCTATATTCATACAGTACCACACACGGACACTTTCTTTCTCTTTCCCTCTCTGGGCAGCTTTCATATGGCCTTCCTGAGGTCACACACACAGCGCTCATGTCAGTTTCCATGACTACACAGTCAGCATCCAGCCAATCAGCATTCTCAGCTGGTCCCTATGGGGTCAGTGGGCAGCCAGTAAGCATCATATCTATACATAAAGGGTAGAGGGGGAAGCAAGCTCTGTGTGTGTTTCTGTGTTTTTGATTGGCTGTGTTTTCATTCATTAAGCAGAAAGTAATCTGATTTTTCCTCCACCTCAGACTTATTTTGGAAGCCTGGTGCACAGATTTTAACTGTATAGTGACAGAAAATACAACTTTCTTACTTTTTTCTTTCTTTTGTTCATGTTGCTGCAAAGTAACAGCGTAGGGGGACAGGAAGGAGAGAGACACACTGCTTACCCACAATATATGATGGAAAGGGACTTACTTATATTTCTATGAGGTAATAGTTTCAGTTTTAATCTGACTTTGTTAAAAAAAAGAAAACAGGGGTGTATTGCTTCATGTGGGGATCTCTCCTTTCATTCAGCCTTTCAAGTTGCAAAAAGTCAAATAGAAACATAGTTATGCATATACTGAAAAAACTGAAATATGTGTTCTCAAGGAGATATGTACTTTGAGTTACATTTGTAAAATTGATTTAAATGGAAGAAAACCTATCCATAAATAGACGGTTTTAGTTGGAAATTGCACTTGCACTTCTGCTTTTTACTTACAATAAGAATGAGGAGAGAGAAGGAATTTGAGGAAGATGAAGGGAAATGTAGTTCAAAATTTCCTTCCACAAAAGTTCCACTTGCTATAAAAATACTACACAAGGTAAAATATGATGCAAAACATGCCAGGAAATGTATGTCTTGAGAAATACGAGTCACGAAGACTGTGGAAATCTCAGAATGAACTAAGACTGACATCCTAAATATAGAAAATGATAAAAAATGAAATACCCCCTTGTCATGATTGTCACCAGTTATTACATCATCTGAGTAAGGTTTGCCTCAAAATACATGTTATTCAAAATAGGTTTTGCTTCCAAAACAGTTGTGATACTGCAGGGCTAAGCATTTGCTGAAACTAATTTGTGCTCAAATGTATAACAATGCTAAGCTAAAGGTATACTGTACATGCACTGTTGCCGATAAAGTTGGAATAATTTGGTTTTCAGACACAGGCCTCTGTTCTGGAAAGGATAATTCTGGTTTTGTTTTCACTGTGATGTGTTTGGAAGAGATTGATCACTAACGTTTTGAGAAGGTTTAACTTTATCTATCAAAAATAAATCACATTGTCACAATAAGTTTATGAGAAGAGTTAAAAAAGGTTTAATTCCAACTTTGTGGGTAATAGTGTATATGGTAGAGTACAATTACCCTCTGCCGCTTTGTTACTTAGTTTGTCTGCGTATGTTACCATGTCCCCTGTTATCCAACGGCAGGGGTTAAACTAGTGTATACACTGTAACACTGTGGTGTAAGCAGTGAGGGCCAAAAAGGTAAATGGTCACAGGACAGCATATGGACGGCAGGGAGAGTCAGTGTTTTCCCGAGAAATGATAGCTGAGGGAGTTGGGGACAGCAAAGGACAGCTGAGACAAAAGATACACATGGAGCTTTAACTGTTGAAAAAGCAAACCTACCTTTGTCCTAGCACTGAGAGACTTCTGTGGTCAAATTCAACCTCTGTGACTTTTTCAACATATACAAATATGTAAATTGAAACAAGAAATATTAAATGTATGGCTTTATGGTGGTGATAACAGACAAGAAAGCTGTTAGAGAGGCAAAAAGAAAACTTGAGGGACCGACAGGTAAGTTGACAGACTGTCAGATAGGTTACTTTAGTCAGGACATATGGCTTCTGCCAGCCCAGAGACTAATTACTGAGGGACTATGAGGACAGAGTATAAGAGGAAAGGCCAAAATGCCATCTGGACAAGGGACAAAGGGCAGGAAATAGCATGAGTTGTGTTTGTGTGAGTGACTGAGAGAGAGTAACACAGCCATGGTAGTTGACATCATAGAGCTCACTCTCTGATGCCTGCTGATACACACATACACATAATATACTATACATCTGACATCCACCTCATTACTACTCACATACATTTGCACATTTTTCAGTCCCTCCAGGAATTTTCTATGTTGCGCTCGCAACAATTAATTCAAGCAATCTGGAATCTGTGAATTCTGCTCGCCATTGCAATTTAAAACATTATTGCATTGTTTATTAGAAATCAGGCATTTTGTGTTGCAAAACCACCAAAAAACACAAAAAAGTCTCTAAATTCTAGAGACTGAATATTGCAGGACATGGATGCAAATATAAACTTTCCTATGCAAACAAATGCATGTGAACACAATCACAGCAGGACATTAACATATGTACATACTTGCATAAACAATTCAACTAAGGCGAACTCTGTGTCACTGCAGTCTCATGATCTGCCAGAACAGCTATCCAGAGAGCCCTGTCCTCAAATAAGATCTTATGTGTGTGTGTTTGTCCGTGTGTATGTGTGGATGCCTTTCAGTATTTTATCAGATACCACTGTTGTGCTATGCTTCACAGGGCATTATATTGTCTGGCATATGGGTTTTGCTTGTCTCCTCTGTCCAGGAAACAAGGCCAAGCGGGCAGACTCAGAATAGAGCCCTTGGGTTTGATCACTTTCCATCAAGACCAGTTGTCTTTAATGATAAAAGAGAGAAACTGGGGTACTGGTCGGGCTTTGCTAACGGGGTCACCGGCCTCAGTGCTGGGTCAGTTTGTTGTGTGTTGATTCCCCGTACAACATTTGGGTCAGCACCGAGGTTGGGACTACAGGTTGTTAGCAGTCAATGTGTTGAACAGACTTTCTGTTAATATCTTCCCTACACGTTTTGCCCCTAATTGAAGCCTTTCCGGTGGCTGTATTTTATAAATTTACAAAGTGCTGTAACATTTTTCAGAAAGACAGCAGTTTCTCCTTTTTTCTGTCAAAATTGCATTATTATCAAGTTAGCAGAGACCTTGTGTTTTTTTTTTTCCACTGACACATGTTGAAAGATGGAAAATTTCTCCAAGGCCTCTTACAAAAGGTTGTGTGTTGCGTTACACAACGAGGTGTTTCTTAAATTTAGCCTGCCCTTATTGATGTTAAAGGGGTTGACCAATTAAAATAACACTAAGATTCACCTACATATAAAAAGTACATCCTCTATGATTATACAATTTAGTCCACAATTCTCTAAAATAGTTTCAGTAGAAACTGAACATCATCACCTTCATGAAAGGAGGATGAATTTTATGTCTATTTTAAAGTATTAAATTGTATTTGTTATGATTCTTATGAATAAATAGTTCTCAAGTGACGCTGTGTAAGATCTGCTATTGCCAGTACAGTTGTACTCATAAAGTAAAGGGACATACTATGGCACCTTCCTACTATGATAACTTTTCAGAATTAGCTTCTAACTAACCAACAGATAGATAACCTGTAATTTACTTTATTTTTTACTGAAAGTACAACTTCTTTTTGCTGTTTGTCTGTGTTTGTTTGCATAAGATTGACACAGAAAGACAGCTACTACTGAAAAATAATAAATGAAGTACAATTAAAAGGTTAGTTGCATACATCTAAGTTTCCCTGATATTTCAAAAGTTCTATTACCAGTAGAATTGTTTACAGCAATTTGCTTTGGACTCTTCACTTTTACCAGGTCTTAGAAGTTTCATGGGGCACTGGCCTCCAGATGGGCACTTTCCTTTCTAATGCATGTCTGTGTGTGACAGAGTGGGTGAGTTAACGTGTTTACGGGCCTGTGGGTGCTGAGTAGATGATGGCATAAACAGATAAAGCAATGATAGAGGATGTACGCTTTTTTGTTTGATTTTAAGAGACAAACGGCTGTCTGAATTACACACAAATGCATAAATGCACACACACGTGCATAGACACACCACCCCCACTCTGCAGTGTGTATACACCACACGTCAGGTCTTAAGTGCTTGGTAACAAAGGTTGAGTTTATCTCCGGGTTCCACTGTAAATACAATTGTGAGTAATGCCAAGAATACTGGCCTGTGGACATTGCAGCTACGCACATTGGAAAGATAGTAAGCAAGATTGGGGTGGAGTTGGTGGTGGTGTAGCATATTACAAGGAACTTTTAGCCTCTAGCTTGACTTTAAAGGTGCTGTCTATAGCATATGTGTGTCATTATTAAAACTACATTTTCCAGTAGTCTGTTGCGTCCCCTTTCATGGCATTACTCTATGTTGGTCTGCTTGTTTCTGTTGTTTCTCCATTACAAAAACAAGAATATGTGCAAGGATAAGGAGCTGGATTAGAGACTTAAAGAATTAGCAAGGAGCTTAAAGCATGCAGCTAACATGCACGTGATATTGTTTAAAGAAGAGAAAAACATTACGTACTGTAGCTTTAAGGATCATACGTATAGAAAGAAATGAGATGTAAGTGGCATTGGTTACATGCTTTTCTGCTTACTTTCAAACGTTTATGAGGTTAAAACATTGTCCCAGGTGTGGTAGGATGGGACCAGCCACCAAGGGGAAGCTTGGTGGGGGTCCCGAGCCCGGATAAAATGGGAGGTTGTGGCAGAAAGGGCATCCGGCGTAAAAACTCAAACCAAATCAATGTATGGAACAGGTTCCGCTGTGGAGACCCATGAAGGGACAAGCTGAGAGCCGTTGATCTTGATTAGGACAAAACATTGTAAACTCTGGACTTCCTACATTACCAAATTGTGACGAGGTCAAAGCAGAAAACCAGCAGCGCTGTCAAGCTTGTTTCTTTTCATAATTTTCTACCTCTTTAGTCATTTCATCAGAGTCATGATACCAATATGGACAATGCAATACTTAAAATAATGTGTATCACTTATTTGATTTGTGTTGCACGGTCAGTAAAACATTATTTCATTTTGCTTGTAGTTTCAAGAATTCCACTTTGTACCTTTAAATTGTCACTTCTTTACAGTACTTTACATGTCTCTTATTTGGTCTTTCTTTTTTCGACGTCAGGGCAGCTCACACGTGAAGCTGATATTGATGTAGTTCTTATAGACAACTTAGAAGAGTGGAAGTCTGTTGACTTAGAAGAAGGGTAATCATTCAAACAGTGTTGGCTGAAACATCTGAAACCTCTGACAACATACTGTAGCTGGAATAAAGCTATTGTTATTGTGGCAAGCTGTCTCCATATGGACACACACACACACACACACACACACACACACACACACACACACACACAGACAGCTCAGCAGTGGGAGCACATCATCTGTCACCCAGGGCCCTGGCGGAGGGGCGACAGATTGTGCTCGCGGTGTTCCTTCAGGTCCCATTGCTCCTAACACACACACTTGCACACACATAGATACACACATCCAAACAATCTGCCCACTGACATACTGTTCTCATAGTATTCCCTCCGAGTGCGGGCAGGGCGGTTTCATCCGTTTATCTCAGAGGAGTTTTAATACAATACTTAATGATTCACAGCATTTCTTTAAAGGGACACAATAGTATGTCATTGGAGTGTTGGGGCACACAGACACACAGACACAGACACACACACACGCTGCTTATTTAATGCAAATTCATTATGGTTTGTATAATTTTATAATTGGGGCTTGGTTCCTGGACAGTAGAAAAGTAGAATAATGTGTTAATGAGCACGAACATTTCACACAAGCATCCACACACACACACACACACACACACACACACACACACACACACACATAGAATGATCAAAACACTAGGGTGACGTATTTAACCATCACAAAACAGCCACATCAATTAAACATCAAGAGCAAGCATTCTATAGTCTGACCCAGTGATAATCAAGGTTCTTCTTAGTATCAAAGTGCTGCTCAGTAAACGCCAGGCCTTTAAAGATTGTCATCCATAAACATTACCTGGCTTTGTTCCTCGATCTCAGGAAAACTTGCTCTCGGACCTACACACCTTTCTTCCTCCTTTTTTAGTTGCTCACGCCACTTTTCTCCTCCACCTCTCTCCTGTGTATACTGTAAATATACAAAGAGCAACAAAACTTCATAGATTGTCTGGGCTCTCACTTTTTCTTAATGTTCTCTCTGTTCCTCTGTGGAATTCTCTCTCCTTGATGAAGAAGAGAAAGTGAGATAGAGAACAGAGGCAAAGAAGAGAGAGAGAGAGAAAGAGAAAGAGACGGATAGAGAGCAGGTAGTTTCATTACCTCCCCCTCTCTGGGTGCCTGGGTTATAGCCAATTAGGCTTATTAGCAACAACAAAACACAAGAAAACACAACAAAACCCGGTCGGCAGGCAGGCAGGTAGTTAACGGTGGGAGGAATTGTTATCTCTCCCACCGACAGGAACAAAGAAAACGTTCTCCAGAGTGCCGGAGAAAGAATCTAAACCTCCTGGTGTCCTCAATTCTACAATTAAACTCTTTACAGCAATTTTGCATCGATTGGAATTTCCAGAGGGACTTTTCACTGCACTGCAGCTCGTTTTACACCTGCAAAGTGCCGTGTTATGCAATTAACCAAGTTTGAGACAATTGCTCATAAGTACAGATTAGCCACAACTTTGCAGCTTTCAAACAAGACACTATTGAATCCTATGATGCAGGTAGTGACGACATCTTGACCTAATTATTTATGGGATTATTTTAGATGCCTGGTTCACTTGGTAATAAACTTCTTTTGTTTGTCTATAGTGAGAATGGGTGTCAGATAGTAACAAATATTTAGTGACTCAGATCAAGAACAATAACACCTTCATTGAAACAATCTTATAATTGTACATTAACCTTATAAATATAATATAGAAGCATTTTTTCTGCCTGATTGTCTGGTTGCCTTATTTTTCAATTTTGTTATATGTAGGTGAATTTTTTTTTTTTTTAATTAAACGAAACACCAAGTAATTTTCTACTTATAAGGCACTAGAGAGATAATGATTAACACAAGATGGGATCACGGTAAGGATTAAATCCCAGATATTTATATCCTGCATCTTCTTTTGTCTATTCGGCCTCTCCTTCACTTCATTTCCACATTATTCTCTCTGTCTGTCCCTCTCTCTTTATCAATCTCTTAAGACCCCCTTACTCTATGCTCAGATTAAACGCTCCATGCTCTGTATAAAATCCATTAACTCAACATGCCAATACACAACCATCACCCAGATGGGAGCTGAGTGTGTATTGTGTGTGCATTATGTTGAGGCAAGGGGGGCAGGGGGAGGACACAATCAAATAGAGATGTGCAGAACAAAACGGGTGAAGGATGGAGGGAAAGAGGGATACAGGGGAGGGATTGAGGGAGTAGGCAGGGAAGTAAACTAAATGTGACATCTCATATTTGACTCTTCACTTCCCATTTAGCTGACACGTTCAAGATAAGTGGAAGAACATTTACTGTTCTTGTGCAAGACAAAGGCCTGTGTGTGTATATGCATTTGTTTCAGGCATGAAACAAATGAAACATTTTACATTCTAGCCAATTATCTCATCTCTTGTGTGACCAATGAAAGCTAAATATTTTTTATGTTTGTAAGCAGACAGTAATTTTTCACATCCATTAGATTTGATGGATTTTTTTGGTGTTCCATTTAAATATAGATTAAGGTTCAATTGCTTGTCCTTGACCAAGTAAATTTGAAAATAATCATTTAGGACATCATCTCTTATATAATAACATTGTCCTCACTAGATTGTTTGTGACCAATATTTGTAAGTTGGACTCAGTACGGAATTAGCAAGAAGTATCAGAAGTTAATACTTTTATTTTACTTTTATATTACTTTTATTTTATATTTTACTTTTATTATACTTTTATCAGTTCTTCTGTTTAATGTAACTACTAAAGAGGACCCATGATGGCATGACTTGGCCTAGATTTTCATATTGTCTTCACCAGCTTCACTTCCTATTTTGGACTTTTATTTTGTAGCCTCTTTCCCTCATGTCCGGTTCCATAGTTAATTCCACCAGCTGCACTAGTCATTATCTACTCTGACTGTTTTCACCTGTTCCTCTGTCTATTTAGACTCATATCGCCCAACAGTTCAATGCCAGATTCTCATTGTTCCTCCCTGCTGTCCCTGAGTCTGCCTGATTATAATTCAAGGACTCTGTTACCTGATTTCTTTAGTCTGAGCTTTGCTTTGTGTTTTAGTTTGTTCCCAGATTTTGCTCTGTAGTATGCAGAGTTTGACTAATTGTTTAGTCCTACTTCTGGTTTTTGGTTCTTCTCTTATTTGGCTATCTCTGATACCTTTATATGTAGTTTCTGTTTTCCCATTGTGCCTTGACTTTGTACATAGTCTTCCTAGTTTTTGGTTAGTGCTTGCTGTTTCTTTTGGGTTACTACCCTTTATTCTCTACTTCTGGTGTTTATGGGTTTGTATTGTTAAGTTAATTTTGCTTTGCCAGTCCTGGTTCAAATTTAGTTAGCTCAGTCTTTGTTAACATCCCTTATTTCAATATGTGCAGCAGTGCCCAGTTTTTGTGTCTTAAGTTTCTAGTCTGCTATCTTGTCTGTACCATTTATGTTCTCCTACCTGGTGATTCTAATAAAGTCCACTTTGTCTTTTACACTCCCTCTCTCCATGATTGCATTTGGGTCCACCTTAATGAAGACTTTGACAGTACAATCTGGCCAAACAGGACCCCATTACACAAGAGGGAGTTTCTGTCATGGGCCCATTAGAGGAAATTCAGTTTTGGGTTCAGCACAAATGGCTGATGTTCATCCTGTAACTGTCCCGGCGGCGAGGTTGTCTGACATTTGTCCAGTCCCTGTCTCTGGGTCTGTAGCGCTTATGTTCCTAGGAGTATCTGTGTTAGTTTTCTTCTCCTACCTGGTATTTGATAAACAGCACCTTGTCTATTACCCTCCCATTTTATTTGGGTCCATCTTAATACATACCATGACAGTAGAATCTGTGGGCCGAAGCCCCATCTGTTCCTGGTGCTGTCCCTGTGCCTGCTCAACTTCTTTAGAATTAGGGTTGTATATTTAGGTGTGATTTCCTCCTAGGCCTTCTGCAAAACTTCCCAAAGGTCTACCGTGCTGGTCGGGCAGTATTTACAAACTCTTCTGTCCAGCTTTTGTCTGGACTGAAGGGTTATTGTCTTGGGTTACTGTCTTGTTGCAAAATAAAGCTATTTGTAATCAGTTATTGCCTAGAGGCAATGACATTCTCCTTCAGTTTGGAGTAGTATCCAGGCTGATTGTTGAAGCATTGCACATAATGCAGATTGCCCACACTCCATCCTCCAGATCGTGGTATTTCCACCTCCATTCCTGGCTGATGGTGTTAAGCAGACAGCTATCAGTCCTCAAGTCATTGTTCCAGTTATCTTGGCACACTGCAACTTTGTCTTATGATTTGCCTTAGTAAGGATATTTTCTTGACACAGTGTCTGTGCACACTTGTTTTTTTTCAAGGATGTAGCCATTGAGGAGCAGTAAGGCATCTGTTTTTTAAGGAAGACACTCCAAAGCACTGCTTAGGCAGGTGTGCACCTGATTGGATCCAGTTGCCGCTTACATCTGGAGACTATAGGGTGCGCCTTTTAAAGAAATCTATAATTTCTTGGCTATATCTTGTAGAGAATAACCTTGCTTTCTCAAGACCAGAATAGATGGACGAGTTTCAAAGGAAAGCTGATTTTGCCATTTTGAGCTTACAGTGAAAATAACAGGTCACTCTAACTATTGAGTGCCTATTGCCTATTTGATTTGGCTATCAGTATGTGCCCAAATATGCTTAAAAATGAATTGTTGTTTTTTGTGTGTTCCGTGATTTATTTACAACCATTTGCTTTAAAGTCAACAAACGAATTGAAAGGTCATCAAGGAGAAATGCAGTTATTATGACAGTGTATTGCAACAGCTGCCGCTACATCTTTTATCAGCTCTAAAATAGATGATTTCTTTACTTTGGCAATACCAATATCTGTCTAGCCCCTGTCAGGACATTAATTGCTAAAAGTGAATCAGAAATGTACTTGTGTGTTTACCAATTCAGTATTTGTCAGCTTCCATAGAAGGAAATACACATGGTGGATCATGCAACCCTGTTTACTGATAGAACAGCTTTGTCGCTCATGTGAAAAGAGTCATATTGAGGAGTGTGTGCATATATGTGTGTGTATTGCTACAACGAATGGAGGGGCCCACTCATGCGAACAAGAGAGGCTGCAGTTATCTTCACCTCCAATTACACACAGGGAACACCTCTGCTGTGTGTGTATGCATGTATAGATAGTCACATATTTTTGTGACCTTTGTGTGTAACTCTTTGACTGTGTTTGTGTGTGTGTGTATGTCCCACAAGGCCCTGGGGTTACAGGCAGCTTGGTGACGGTGCAGATGGGGTAACATATGACATGTGAGTGACTGAGTGAGTGTGTGTATGTGTGTGTGTGTATGTGAGTGTTTGTGTGTGCGTCTCAGTCCATCTGGGCTCCCCTCTGATCGGCCGGGGCTCCCTCTGCTCTCTGTGGCCCACTGGGGAGCCGGTAGGAGGAGGGAAAGAGAGAAGCAGCAAGGCCTGCCTTACTTCAGGCTCACTCAATTCCAACAACTTTCAGCACTCTGTAGCTTTTTCCAAGTCACGTTATGAAGAGTAAAATTATACATTTAGTTTGTCACATACAAGATTGCATGTATTATGATGAGCTCCAATAAATCCCTTTGACCTCAAATGAAATTAAACACAATGTTAAAGAACTTTGGTAAAGAACTTGGTAATAAAAGTACCATACAAGTTACACAGACCAAAATTATTTTACTTCTGTTTATATTCATCTTATTTAAAGGCACTATATTAAAATAAATTCTTAATCTATATAAATTTGATCAAATCTATTTATCACATTATAGCAAACTCACCAAAGTTCTCCAAAGTTGTCTGTATTACTATCTTTGGCAATACTGTAAAGAGGTTTTTTAACGGACTTCTCTTCAGTGTCAGTGGCTCAGTTGGGAGAATCACTGCCTACTGTCCATAGGGATGAAGGTTCACGCTCCCGCTCTTCTCGACCACATGTCGAGGTGTCTCAGGGCAAGACACTAAACCGCCTACAGCCCATTCCCATCCCTAGCTGTGCATTGCGTGTCCCAAGCCCGGTAGAAATTGGGGAGGGTTACGTTAGTGAGGTATTTTCTTAATGGCTGGTCAGCAGTTGTATCATTGATAAGGTAGATGCCATGTTTAGAACAAAATCTTAAATAATACAATGTGTGCAGTTAGTACATTTATAGAACTGTTGGTAGGGCTGTTGCTAAATTGCACACAATGTATGGGCATCAACAATGCCACCTTTTGCCTGCAAACAGACCAATGATGACACACAATGCCGGTGGGCGCTGCCAGCATACAGTACACGCAGTGTAAATCTTTGTAGAACATCTTCAAAGAGTTGTTTTTTTTAAGACTACAGGACAAGTTCACAAGTGATTACAGGCTGCATATAGTGTATGTTTTTTAGGTTTAATTGGACCATTTTTTTGTGTTGAATCCAAGTTTTTTTTTTTAGTTGGCGTAGGCTTTATGTTTTCAAGCCAATGGCATCATGTTTTTACCTCAACAAAGACGAGGCGCAGAATGTACAGGACATTGTGAATCTGACATTGTGCATTGTCTTCCCTTGAGGCTTGTCACACTCTCTTGTTCTTGAGATCCAGGTCCATGGCTATTTTGTGTGGCTGGCCAGAACAGCGTGGTGTTGAGGGGAAAGGCTGTGGGATTTGGACCGATGGAGGCATTGGAGGGATGGTGTGTGTAGTCGGGATGAGAGGGAGACAGCAGGGAGCTGGGCAGTCAGTTTGTTCCTGTTCCATCCATGGGCTTGGGGCCAGAGGCTGGACAGAGAGGATGAGAGATGATGAAGAGAAAAGCAATGATGGAGAAAAAGAGAGCAGGAGTCAGAAGACAGGGCGGATACAAGTAAAAGCAAGAAGATTATGATAAAGGAAGAAAATGTCACTAGGACAATGCTAACAGTGGGGGTGTTCTTGTTCTGTCACACTGACACTGAGATGCTAAAAAGGACTTAATGATGTCTGACAAGTGTGATTAATAATTAAAACCAGCTGACGGTAATGCAGCTAGCATGTGACAGTAAGAGAGGTTACACTCCCTTGACAAACCTGCTTTCGCTTACTTTCACCTGTTATTCTCTTTAGTCACAATTTTGTCATCTTTCCACTTTGTTCACCTCTTATCACTCTATTTTGCCTCGGTTGCTCCCTCCCCCTCTCTGTCTGTCTGTAATTTTGGCACTTATGTTCGTACCACACCCCTGACAAAACAAGCAAGCTTACAGGAGAGCGAGGTGATGGAACGGGTGTGTATGTGTGCTGGTTAGGGATGGGGGTTGGAGGTTGTACAGGGTGTACATAAAGCATCATTACCATATCAAAGACACGCTAGGCTTTTCTATCCTAATGGTAATTACACTGCCCACAATTGGCGCTCATTGCTTGTATAACAATAACAAGAAAAAAAAATCAAAAAAATGGATGGAGGGATGAGGATGAAGGGTATTAAAGGAAAGTGGAGGGGGTGTACAATTGGCTGGGGCTTTCAGGTTATGTTAATACTGCTCATCTATTTAATTAGTGGCTGGCGTTGGGCTTTGTTTACATCTGACATGCCCCTTCTAGGAAAGACAGAGGAGAGAGAGAGACATGGAGACAGAAAGAGAGGGAGAGAATGTTGAGGGTGATTGAGAATTTTTGCGCATCAGGAAACAGAATAGAGAAAGAGAAGGAGGATAGCCGAGTGGTTTCCTGGACTGAGTGGTGGGATGGATGCAGCAAGGTATGACTGTGCCTCTTGAAGCCATAATGAGGTCTGTTGTGGAAAGACCTTTGATAGCCCTGCTGGTTCCACTCCTCTTGCCTGTTTCTGGTGCATGGTGTGTTAGACTTGGGGAATCTGCTAATACTGTACATAGGATGAGGGCCCATTTGTGCTGTCTAAACCCAACTTAGTAAGATGTGCTGTCTGATGTCAGAACTCAAATGTGTTTGTAATTACTCTAAATTTCATCCTGAAAAGCTGAGTGGAAATCTGGCAGTCATAGATATGTCAAAAAGTAACAGGCTGACAAAATAAAACTTATTGGCTTGATGACTGAACAGCTACCTGACTGGTATGAAAGATTCTCTTAAGAGTTTAGGGTACAGTTTTCTCTTTAGACATGGTAGTCAAGACTGCTCCAACCATGAAAAGTCTTACCATTTGTTCTGTATCCCCAGACTCAAAATGGCAGCAAAATTCATTTCATTAGAGATGGAGACATGCAGTACACACATTAGGACAGCATCTCATGAAACATATTTGGAGCATCATTTGGTCTTAAATTGCCTTTTTGATAGACTGACGACTCCCTGAGTGGTTGGAAGGTTTATGGGTGATTGGCAACCTGACAGTCCAATCCTAAAACCAGAAAGCAATGTTGATATTGGGTGAGAAATTGGAATTGCAATTGGAAAAACGGAATTGCGTTCAGTGGCAACTTTGCACACCAGTTGTTATATGCTTAAAGTTAAGAAATGATGCTTAGGGTCACGGTTAGGAAACTAAAAGCAATTGGTTAATGTTGTATGTAAAATCTTTTCATTGCGGTTTTTAAAAAGAACACTAATAATAGTTTTTGAAATTGGAAACAAAATTTGTTCTCTTGCCTCAAAGTCAGATGTTTTACACACCAGTTCAAACCTTTGGATTCAAACTGAGAAATTTGTAGCCGCCTGACAACAAAAACGGTAATGGTTATCAAGATTTATCCTCTGAGAAATTAGTAGTTCTTTGTACAGATGTTTTAGTGCTATTTTCCTACAGTGGCTCACTGGAAGTAAAATGCTACCTGAAGGCAGACTCATTTATATCTTTTCAGCCTCACATGGTTGCGTATTTTTTACTGGTTTCAAGGCAAAGGTCTTCAGCACTGACTTTTTTACATTCCATTTGCCTATGCGTATGGCTGTTTCTGCCTGAATGCACACATTTCTGTCAAGTCTTTGTAATGTGAATGTTTTGGCTCCTGAATACCTCTGTGTACATGTGTATCCACTTTTAAAAAGGGGCTTGTGATGAGTATTGTAATAGAAGCCATTTTAAAGCACTCTCAGGGAAAGTGAACAGGGAAATGAGAAGGAAATGAGGATTTTTGCCTCTATTAGAGTAAGCCATGCTTTCTGCTATACACATAGTTGTGTCCAGGTCAGTCAAGACCTTGGTCAGATGTTTACTGCAGTACATAATAGTGAGTCTACACAGTCAAAATAAGAAATATTCTAGCTAGAAAACATTACCTTTGATATTTACATTATGCTTGTAAACTGTATATAGTATATATATGTGCAAGTTTGTGTGTTTCTGTGAGTACACAATTGTGTTCTCAACACTGCGTGAAGAGTCTAACACTGCATGAAGAGTCTAACCTGCATAAAATTTTCACTGTGACATTTTGAAAAGGTCCATAACAGCGACAATTTTTTAACACCTTTCACTTCAAAGAGCAGAGCAGACAGATAGCTATAGAAAAAAGGCTTTGTTTCCACAGGCTTGCCATTTCCCTTAGTACCACTGAATGATGGGATGCTTTTCTTTTTCTTTTTTTTTTTTTTTCCTTTTTTTGTTTTTTCATTCGGAAACCCTGACAATTGCCACCATCTTCTTCAAGGACCTCCAAGAGAGCCTTTTTGAAAAACACTTGTCTCCCAGTTGGGGGTTGGTGGGTGGTGGGTGCTCCACCTAGCTGAAGAAGTCAAAGCAAGATAACGTGATTTTTTTTATAGTTTTTTTTTTTTTCTTTTAACACAGAATGATATGCAGGACCAAAAAGATCATATGAAAAAAAGTACTGGATTTATTTATTGATGAATAATGATAAAATAAATAATCAAGCATTTAATATTCCAACTTCATGTTCTATTTGCAACTGTCTTTGCCCTTTTTATTTCCTGTATCTTTTGCCTGTGAATATCTGTAGTAATTTAGTAATTTTGTGTTGTTGTGTGTACAACTTTAAACCTAAAGTTTGGCTGCTCAGGTAAATACTGTCTCTGTGCTTTGCATAGTTGCTTTTACAGTAGCTCAATGTTTACCACAATAAACCTGAAGCAAGTAGCTGGAACACATTATTGTCCAGCCAAGTCAATAGGCTGTTAATATATGTAAAGACTATAGTATCTTTGGCACAAATACTTTATAAACTGAGACTAAAAAAAGCTAAATCAATGTAGTGCCAAGGAGCTAAGTTAATTGACACAACAAAAAGCAGAGATACACAAACTAAGGACGGTACATGCTTTAAAATGGACTTCATGTATAAAAGCACAATTACTCTACTAAGAAATTATGCCAAATCAACATGTGGACATTTAACCGCCGTGCCGACTCTGAACTCACGGGATAAACCAAAAGGACAAAAAAAATAAAACATTATATATATATATATATATATATATATATATATATATATATATATATATATATAGAACAAATCTGACCAAACTTGTAAATGGTCTGCACTTACAGTATATTTCACACAAAGATGGGGGAAGCTACTATGGTCTGCACCTACAGGAACAAATAACTTGGTGTCTTCTTTAAGTCTCACATTGACATGTGAGAGGAAGAGCAGGGAATCAAACCAGCAACCCTGGTCGATGACTGCTCTACCTTTGGAGAGCTTTTAATTTCAGTGCGTCAATCTGAGGTCTATTTTTTACTTGTACTTTTACTTCTTTATAGTGTGCTTAGTACTTTAACTTAGATAAAGAAGTTGAAGAGGTACTTATTCATGTAGTGGACAACAGTTAGTAACATTAATAAGTAAAACAACTAAATCACAAATTAATATTTAAATGACCCTTGTGGTTCTTACTAGAGGGAATAAAGTTTTGGAATGGAAAAAGACATTAAAGGAAAGGGGGGTAATGATAGGAGGGGTAAATAAGTGAGGGAAAGCAATAGTTGTGGTAGAGAGATCATCTCAGACCAATCTGGTAAAATCCAAACAGCAGCTATGGTGTGTAAAAGCTACCCCACTGGTAAACACAGTTAAAAAAAAAGGAAAAAACAAGGATTGCTATAGTTCTGTTACTCAAAAGAGGGCAAGAGTGGAGCAATAGATCATGCTCAAGGAGAGAAAATAGAGAGAAGAAACAGGGAGAGGAGCGGGAACAGCCCACATGCTATCACACTGTTTTTAATAACAGTGTAGCGGCGACCCGAGGCCTCCACGTCCACGCAACGGCTGTGCAATGTCTGCTCGGCGTCTGTGCCACACACAAAAGGGCTCCAATCCAAAAGTCAAGACATTCTGCTCTGTCTGTCAGCTACAGGCTGCTGAGAGGCAGAGGCAGTCAAAGACCTCTGCCTCTAAAATGCATATTTATCCAGAGATCCTGTGCTGAGGAAACTCTTCATCTTCCTTCATCCACAAGATGCTCTTATATCAACATCCACACTGATGAGACTAGATTTAAAATGCAGTTTTCTGATTATCTTATAAAAATGAATCTTTGACAACGATACTCCTAAACAAAACCAAAATGCTCGTGGTTCTCCTCCTGGCCACGCACCAAACAGTACCTTTACTCCAGGTGACATTAGCACTCGTCCCTGCCCACGAGACCTGTGTTTTCAAATATAGTGTTTGAATTGTATTTTCAAAACATGTTTTAGGCAGAATGCTGATGGAATTCATATTGGAGAACCTTTATTGAAGTTGTCCAATGAAGTGCCTTCTAATGGTCCTTCCACAGCATTTCTGAGGTTATGAAAGGTTAGTACTTTGGGTACTAATTCCAAAATATTAAATTTCTTCTTCTCTCATCATTCTTTGGTAAAACAACTGTATTGTTGCACCACCATGATCCACTTTATAGTGAGCTGCAGTCCACACATGGATAACTTGACATTTTCCTGTACAATTTGCTCCATCATATTTCATAACTCCATCATAGATGGCAAGTTCTCCTGGTCCTGAAACAGCATAGCCGGGCCAAATGATGATACAGCCATCACCAGGTTTCATAGATGGCATAAGGTTTATTTGCTGAAATTCAGTGTATGGATCCACCAAGCACAGTTCAGGTCTGCTTTGCTCTCATCCATTCACAGACTTCCTTCCAGTAGACTTCTTGCTTCTCCACACTTAAGGAAATTGCATACAAACAACAGTGATCTTTTTGGACATTAGTGACTTTTTCCTTGCATCTCCACCATACACACGATTGTTGTTCAGTGTTCTGCTGGTGGACTCTTAAACATTGATATTAGCCTGTACAAGAGAGGCCTTTAGTTTCCTGGACATTGCCCTTGGGTTGCTTGTGACCTGCTGGACTATTAAATGTCTCACTCTTAGTGTGATCATTGTTGAACAGCCACTCCAGCGGAGGGTAACAATGGTGCTGAATGTTCTTCATTTGTCCAGTCTCTCAAGACATTCTTATATATAGTATCAAAAACGTTTTTCTATGGACATCAGAAATCTTTTAAATACCTGCTCTTCTTTAAATACTTTAGAGCCTTTCAGAATTATGCCTGATTATAGTTCCTGATAATTTTACCTTTTCCCCAACTGAATGATAATCCTTAAGGCCTATATGCATTCGGCATGCAAAAATATTTTATATGTTAGATGTTTATAAGTATCTTAATTTTTTACTTTTTGGTAACAAAAGTGATCTATATATTTAATAGATCATTTTCCACAGCTAAATAAATTTTTAATTGGGTTCCTTAGTTTTAGGGCCTTTATGAAATCTGATCACATTTTGAATCATGTTCATAGATTGTAGGGAAAATTGTGAAGGGTCCAAAACTTTCAGAACAACTGTAGCTGCAATAAGCCACAACACTTGGGAAAAGGCCTAATTTTAAACCTTCATTAAAACATACATACAGTTTTATTAAGTCATGAAGGAACATAGTTTGGTACATTTTTGTACTTGTTTCAAAGGAATGCATAGTCTCACAATTAATTACTTTTTTTGCAGTATAATTCATATGATGACAAAAGTAAGGTCCAGTAGGAGGCGTAGTCAGTGCAAGTAGCTCAGTCCTGGCCTCCACCTCCCTCCCACCCTCCCTCTGGAAGTCTCTTCCTCTCTCTGGAAGCCTTTTCCTCCACTCCTTTCCCTCACTTCT
The DNA here is from genome assembly GCF_033026475.1 of Channa argus. Classification (NCBI taxonomy): domain Eukaryota; kingdom Metazoa; phylum Chordata; class Actinopteri; order Anabantiformes; family Channidae; genus Channa; species Channa argus. The sequence goes on along the minus strand of NC_090217.1, from coordinate 14,032,229 downwards.
TCCTCCTCTCCTCACAGTGTATCAAGTGCATCATCCTCTCACACCTCACTTTGCCCTCGAGAACAGCACCCCACTCGTTCTCTCTCTAGCTCTCACACACACACACACATACACACACACACACACAGAGTGCACATGCATGGTGTCACCTCGTAAGCGAGATAAGGAACTTGTGACACCAAAGGGTCCGGCTTCTGTCACCCTGCTACCTCGCCTGGACCACATGGCCTCGGGTGCAGAGAGGAGTGAGAGAACGGAGAGAGGAGGAGTGGGAACAAGAGTAGGCGGGGAGAAAAAGAGAGCTCAGGAGCAAAAAAAAGTAAATGTGATAAAGATGCAGAAGATGAAGAAATGAAAGCGGAAGAAAGACAGATGGGGCCAGAGAGAGGGAGAATAAAAAGGCGGAGAGAGACACAGAAAGCTTAAAAAAAGCAGCGAGCAAGCGGCAGCAGCGCCAGCAGAGAAGACTGTTGTTTTCGGTGCATGTTGTCGGTTGGCTCACCACCAGTTAGCATGAGGCAGATGCAACGGAAAGCACTTGGTAATTATCGCGGTGAACCTCCCTCAGAGCACATGTGCTTTCCGCTCGCTAATCTTCACAAAAATTCAATGTGGCCAGTCTGGTTTGCAACATTTCACCCCTGTTAAAACAAAAGACTAAAAAAGAAAAAGAACAACAGCACATATAATATATCAAAATATTGTGGCATATGTGTGTTAGTTTCTCAGAGCAAAGAAACACATTTTGTTTTGCAACTTCTGCCATCTCTTTCTGTTTGTTTGAGTAAGACTAACATTTCTCCGTACATCCGAATCTCCAGCACGACTGCTGCGTCTTCTCTTATTGTGTTGAGTTCGGCAGCTCCCGTGCTCCTTTTCAACAGGTGTTTGTGGATTCCACTGTATGAAAAACAGCTCCTGCAAACTCCTGATAAGCCTCTGTACTCATGACTCACCCACTCACCGATAGAATCTGCATATACCTGCAATCATATACTCCAGCCAAGTGACAGAACTGTTCCCTTGCCGACTGGCAGAGATAAGTTATCGTCATCGACTGTGCCTCCCTGCACTTTGAACATATTATTCAGATACATTTGGACTTACTTTATAGAAATTGCTTTCACAGTCACATGGTGATACTATTCTTAGTGTATTTCAGAACTGCTTGTTGGGGCATTATGAGATTAGCAAATGTAAAAAATAATGTTGCTTAGTGTAACAGATTAACATATGAAGTACATATTATGAGGTCTTTACAATTTATGTTTTCAAGTGACATAAAGGAGCACATGACAGGATGTAAGAAACAAACAAAAGCTGAGTGTAGGAATGCAATTTTTCTTGGTCAAGGCTGCTGCATGACACATGATGTCTCTCTTCATCACATTTCCTTGTAACTTTGTCTCACACAGTCCCTGTGGAAAAATTAGCAACCAAAAATAATAAAAAACAAAAATGTAATCTGGATGACTAGACACTCTTTAACGGGTGAGTTTATGTCTGACAGTTCTAAAAGACCTTTTTTAATAAACCAGATCAAAGGCGTGATGATGAAGGAACCTGGCCTGCTGATCCCAACCTTTATTTCTTGTCCACTTTTTTTTTTACTGATTTTTCAATCAGTAAAGGCATCCTTTATGCTTTTTAGTAGTGTGTTGATTCGTGAACAAGGATTCTATTATTGGGATGGCTTTACAGGTTAAACATCTTTTTCAATAAACTCTGAAGATAAAAGGTGAAATCTTAAGCCGTTCGCATTCATAACAGAAATTACAGCAAACAAAACCCGTACTTTCCTTAATGTAGTTATGTTGTCTTAATAGGTCACACAGAAGTGTACTGAAGCATGAGGAAGTGTAGAGAAAATGAAAAATACATCTTGTCTTTTAACTGATAACATGACCTACAGTAAATACTTTAATGCTTTTATAGGAAAGGACAGCCGGGGGGGGGAAACTAAAGGTTTTGGCAAAATAAAACAAATTAGACAGCACTGCTGTAGCAATATTGCTTCAGTACATAATTCAAGCTCAGAAAGTTGAAATAATCTTAACAAATCTTTAGCTTTTTTGAGCAAAGTGGGACCGTTGAGAATGCAGAATCAAAACTATCCATTATATCACAAAAAAAAAAGTCCAAATGAAAAACTCGTTGGCTTGTTCACTTATTAAGATGCTTAACCTATTTTAGCATTAAATGTAGTTTTTCAAATTTTGAAAGTAACTGTGACTTTTGGTCAACTGTTATCCAATAGTCATGTCATGATAACAAGCAGGACCACTGTATGCTCTCTTTAGCACTCACATGCTCACACATAAACACAACTCTAGTAATAGGAAAGCTGTGAAGACAGACTGAATCAGTTCTGCCATCTTCCCCCCTCCTAGTTTCTTCCCTGTGCTCTCTCTGGAGCCTGACTTCCTGTAAGTACCATGTAATCTTTGCTGTTAGACTAATACTCTCGTCTTTCACAGGTCACCAGTGGCTTTACATTTTGAACATGTCTGCTTAGATAGTTGGTGTTCCTTCCATCCCCTCTCCTTGTCCTTGCTTTAACCACACATACACATACATTCTTACCTCAACATGGTTGGTTAATATTGAGCACAGCGAGCCTTGTTGTACTTGAAAACAAATCACTGTTCTGCGGCTTAATAATGTAATGAGTCTTTTAAGCTGCGCAGACAAGTTGATCCGCGGCAGTACAAATATGGGAACTTATTTCATTACATGAACCCCCCCCCCCAAAAAAAATGATCAGTGTGTAGTTTTTGTTGTCTTATCACTGTACCAATTCCTAAATAGGTCAATCCAAAGAAGAAGCTTCTTTAGAGGAGAAGTAAGCATGAGAATATGAGTGACTTCAATGGATTAATTCATAAAGACAGGCCAAGCCGATCCATACATTTTTAAATTACAAAGAACTATTAGGGTGAGGAGAAAAATCCCACTGACCATTTTTTGTCTTTAGAAGTTATGCATTTGACCTGACAGACAGGAACAAATTATGTTGAATATACAGTTCTGACATGACAACTCTACCTTGAAATAAGAAATAAGAAACGTCTGTGTTCAATTCTGCGTTTAATACTATTCTTTGAATCGGCGAGCTTCTCTCCACACCACAAAACGATTATGGAAGCCATTGAGTTTGCAAGGAAAAAAAGAATACGAATTGGTGAATAGTCACCATTCACTTGGATTCTATCTACAGTATGAGTGATAAAACACTAAGAAAAACATTTTAATGTAAGAGTTTTATCCAGATGAATACCTGGCTCTTGTTAATTTTCTGCATCCTTTTCATTCAACCTCTTTTATCCCCCTTTTTTTTTTTAATTTTCTGTGTTTCAGTCTTCTTCTTTTTTTTTGTGGTAAATATCTTCCACTGTGTCGATTTTGGTCATGGCTGCAGACTCATTCTTGTTTGCGTTAAAAACCAAAAAGAATTCTGTGGGGGATCAAGAGGTCATTGCTGTCTGCATTTCATTGCATAAAGAGAGCTTGTGTAAGAGATACCGCACTGTCTGCTGTACAGAATATAGCAAAGGTCAATCTCAATCAGCGTCTTTTGTCCTGGGTCTCAGCAGTGATATCCAAAGCATTATTTTTCTCCTCTTTTGTCTCCAGTGAACTTGCAGTATCTGAATTCCAGTTATACTTCATGAGGGACAATCTCCCTACAAGCACAGTGATTTGCTACCTGAACAACACTGGTTTGGGCATCGTAAAACTGAGACAGCTTTGACCGTGGCGCCCTACCAGTAATTGAGTTCCTTTGCCAGTCATGCGTGGGGTCAGCTTTCCTGCAGTTGGGTGCCGGAAGGGGGGGCACGGGACCACTAAGCTCCACAAAGCTGGCGCTAGTGTGGAAAGCTCCGTCAGCATACAAGGCCTATTTGCTTCATAACAGACTAGTAGAGCCGTCATTATGTGTCCAAGGTTCCCATAAAGGACCGTTTAAAGTAGATGCTCCCCTATCTCAAGGTTTGTACTTTCAGGAAGACAGAAAGGAAAAGACTCAGAGCTACCTAAAGCATAAAGCACTATGTGGAAATACAGTATTTTGCAGTGTGGATGTTTTCCCTTCATCTGCCTCTTGACTGTTTTGCATCTAACCTTATCTTTTAGGTTAAAGCTCTTACTCTATTCCCCTAATCATGATTTCCTCTCATTGCTTGGTTTACTTTCCATGGCCTGCTTCTCTTTCCTCTGCTGACGTGTTCGGTAATGATCCTCGCTCTCTGTGACAACTGGAATCCTTTTGTGCCGTCTGACACGTTTTATGTTTGAAAGGGAACAGAGGGCATTTTTACAATGGCCTTTTATGCCCTGTTAGAAATATATGAGTCTTTTGGTGCAGCTAATGAAGGCGCTTTCATGTCCCCCACCAGTACAAGTGTATAGAGATGAATTGTCTGGGGCCCACACAGGCCCCCGAGTAGCCTGCAGCATATTGTGTCGGCCCCTAGTTCTGAGTATTGATCTAACTGGGGAAAAGAGCAAGACAAAAAGAAGAAAAGAAAGAGAAAGTAAAGAAAAATCTTGGGTTTTACTGTTCACTTGTTTTCACTCTTGCTTGAACATTGGGACACAAGAGCAAGAAAGGTGAGTCCACGCTGACAGGTTACGCTCCGCCCCCACCGCTCTCGCCGGTTCACCAACACAACCATCATCATTATCAAGGTGACCATTACACCCTCTTGTTTCAAAGACAGTCATTATGGCTCCTAAGAACAGAGGCAGGGCCAGAATGGGGGTGGGGAGGGGGATAAGCAGAGATGGAACAGGAGTGGAGGACAGATGAGAAAAGAGAAGAGAAGAGGAAGAGGGGGAGGATGGGGTGTGATGAGGAATTATGATGAGGAAAAGTGTGATTGAGGATTGGAGAGACTTGGAGAAAGAAAGACAGAACATGTGGGAATAAGTGAAATAATTATGAAGGTCACTTCACCAAGGGCATATTGCACATTTTAAAAGAAGTTTTATGAACAGTACAATACACACACACACTCATATTGTACAGATGCGCTCATGTCAGTGAGTGTCAGCTCTTAGCTTGTTAGGGTTTTGGTGCATTGCTGGGGGTCATGGGATATGAAGTCCAATCATGGATTTAATTGTCTCGTTATAATCACATTAATTAGCAGATGTATGCCTGTCAAGAACAGCCTCATACCCAGACACTCGCACATACACATGCTGCAGCTCCTCCCTTCCAACATTCACTGTATCGCCCTCGCTTTTTCTTGATACCCTCTGTTGCCCTTCTTCTGTTTATGTTCAACTCAAATGAAGCGAAAGTGTATAAAGATGTTTGATTGCATGCGTATCTGCATGTTCACTAAAGTATCCTTGTTCATACGAAATTCAAGAACATATCTCTTCAAGTATGTACCATTTTCCCTTCTGTGTGTGTGTGTGTGTGAGTGTGTGTATGTGTGTGCGCTGCACAGGCAAGCTTGGGATGGATATTTTCGCCGACAGCAGAGAACAGAATTATTCTGAGCATTTAACATCTAAGGCCGCAGAACAAGGCACGTGTGTAATACAAGGGCCGTGAGTTCAATGGTAAAACAAGAAAAGGGATTTTTTTTTTCTTTCTTCAGGAGTACAAGAGGGAGCAGGGTAAATAATTCATTTCCTTTGGCTCAGAGCACGTCCTATTGTCATCGCCTAACAAGTACAAGGGCAGGCGGCCGGCGGGCCTCTTATTGCTTGTGAACACCAGAGAGAGAAATAGAGACAGAGCAAGAGGAAGACGGGAGGCATGGTAATGCGCTCTTTGATCCTCCCTCGTTAGCCCTTGGTGCGCTTCCTCTCCTCGCTGCCGCCCAGGGAGATGGTCAGATTGCACCCCTGGCCCTGTCAGGTGTGTGTGTGTGTGTGTGTGTGTGTGTGTGTCCCGGTGAAAGGACAGTAAGACACTTCCTCTCTCTAATGCAGCCCAGGTGGAGAAGCATGCTAGGGGGCAAAGAATTCAAATACACACACTGAATGAATGCTCAGGTTATGCAAGAATGTAAATGCAAACTCAGATACAGTTAAAGTATGTGAAGGCACACATGTATTATTTATGCCATGTCAGACTACATGCACATGAAGTTTACTTAATTTGACAATGCAGTTTCAAAGTGAAATTAACATGCTTTCTCTTTGTGAAGAACTGTTTAATACAACTGAAGTCATTATTTAGTTGTTTTCATGTATGTGTTTGTTTGAGTTAGACAACTGCAGATGTAAAACAGATATTTGATTGCAATTTAAATAGGCTACTGTGTGTTGACCACAAAACTAGTTTCTTGTAGATCAAATTACTAATTTATGATTGTCCCCACAAAAAAAAAGCATATGTCACGTGCACGCTAAATGGCTACACTGACATTTAAAACTAGAAAAAAGATGAACGGCTTTTGGCTTAACCCTTCAGGTGTCGCCTCAGTGGAACGTGTTTCGCACATTGATTTGGGAGAAATTTTTATACTGGATGGCCTTCCTGCCGAAACTCTCTATTTTTATCCGGCACCAGGGTAGCGCTTGGTGGCTGGGCGGGTGGGGCCAAACCTGGTGGGGTGCGATTCAATCCCGTGGCCTTCTGTATCCCAAACCGATGCTCTACCCACTGACCCACCAGCCCCCTGCCAAAAAAAGCACGTCTGCGCAACTAACGATGATCTTTCAGGTAATAGATTTATTTGGCATATGAAATTACAGAAAAAAAATAATTACAGTGCATAAATAAAAGTGACATATTAAAAAGGTGTCTGGAGCAGCAAGGCTAGAAGGTTGCGGGTTTGCACACCAGCCAACGGTTGCCTTTCTGTGTTGAGTTTGCATGTTCTTCATGTGCTTGTGTGGTTTCGCTCCGGGTGCTCTGTTTTCCTCCCACAACTCCAAAAACATGTATGTTAGGTTAATTGGTGACTCTGGAATTGCCCGTAGGTGTGAATGTGAGTGCTAATGTCTGTCTGTATGTCTGTCTGTCTGTCTGGGTTTCACTGTGTTTCCCCTGAGACAGACTGGAGACCTGATCTTTATAGTCTTGACTTCATTATGTAAAGTCTTGAGAATGCCTTGAAATGACTTTGTTGTGAATTGGCACAAATAAAGCTGAATTGAAAATTGAATTGAAATGTCTGATAAACAGTCTAAAACCCATAGCTATTAGTTTTACTCGGACTGAAAAAACAAACAAAAAGCCACCTTTTACAACATGAAACGGTGAAAATATTGTCTATTTTGAATATTTAATCCTAAATAAAGAATTACCAATTAAGTTTATAATGTTCAAATTGCTCAGATTCATCCACTTTAAAGGCTGCATTTTGAAAAGTGAAAAATGTGGCCAACAGTTTGAGAAAACTAGCTAATGTGGTCTCAGTCCTGCGATTTCTAAGTAATTCTGTGTGTGGTAAAATCTCTGCTTTGTCTGTAGGCTTTTACACTTCCATAACTGTGATTATGGTCATTGTACTCAGTCTTTTTCGCTCTCTCTCCTGCTCTGTCTGTATTTCTGTGTCATTGTTTTGAGGGGGAGAAACAGGAGGAGTTCCAGGCCCACAAGGGGACAAGGTCCAGGCTAATGGCAGGAAGTCTTTAAAGTTTGCAGCCGCTGCATTTCATCTAAGCACAGAGGGGGCCCTCTGGCCACAGACCCCTGCTTTGATCCTCTCTCTTGGTCTGTCTCTTTGTTGGCCTCTCTGTCTCCCTTTCTGCCTCTCACCACAGCACCAGGGTAAAGCTGCTCGTTAATTAACAGATTACTTAATGCACATGCGCAGTACAGCATGGACACATGTACAAATATGTAGTAACGCACATGTAAACACAAGTAAACATGCACACACACACACACACACACAGACACACACACACAGTAAACCAGCTAACAAGAAAAGACAAAAAGAGTGTGTAATGAGAATGGCTTACAAACACACACCATGCCTACTTTCTGTTGCTCATTCTAACCAGTTGAACTTATCTTTAGCTTTTTCTGGCACAGTTTTTTCAATGTGATGCCAGTTTGCTCAATTAGATGTGTGCTGCAGGTGCATTTTGCTTTGTATTTGATTTCATCATGTTTCATTCTGGAGAAATGTGTGTGTGCCAGTCAGAGCAAGACTCTCCAACTCTGATCTGTAACTCAGAAACCAAACAATAGCAACCATATTCAATAAAAAGTCACTAGCGACTGAAAGTAAGTAAAATAATATAATTATAATATATATTCATTTTTTATTAAACTAATCTGACCTATGAGCTCATTCAGCCAGATCCTAAGATAACATCAATGTAAGTATTATGCAGAGTATTTTTATTGCTTGTATTTCTTTGGAGCCCTTTTTTGGATGCACAACTACATATTTGCATACATCTGTGGCAGTAACGCTTCCATGTAAGAGCAAGGCACCAACAACATTTGGGAAGACTGTAAGCTAACAAAAATTTATTTCGGCTTTGAAGTTCTAATAAAAGGTTATTTATTCATCTGGCAAAAGGGACTGGATACATTTGGAAAGTTGATCAGTAATAGTTAAACAGAAATGTGGTGTCACTAATACTTCTACCTTTACTTTGTAATGTAGACCCTTTGCCTATTCATCTCTAGCTTATTGTCAACTGTATTATATTGCATAAAAATGTAATAGTTTCACTGTATAGTGAATGCATTCTATGGTGATTCAACCATACAGCCAGATTGAAGACCTCACTTTCATTTTCATTAGAAGAGGGTTCCCAGTGGTAACAGTATAATTTTATTGATGGTCCTAATTGTTTTATTACCAGACTTTTTTGAACACATGGACACCATAGATTGAAGATAATATTGCAGAGCCACAGAGTGGTTGTTAGTGCCCTCAGGCTACCTGATTAGTAAACAATTAGCAGAAATCTTCATCTGTTTGAGCTCGTGTTGCGTCTTGTCTTCCTCAGAGATATATTGAGTATTAAAAGTACATTTTAGATGTTGTGAGAACCGACATGTCTAAAATTGATTACTTCAAATGTATTCAAAATTTCTGAAAACCCGACAGTACTTGTTTTGTATGGTACTGATGGTATCGTAAGCAGCATAGTAGCCGTCGTAGGCGATGGAAAAGGTGACTTATCGGCCCCTAATGAAGCAGCATAAAACCATGTACCATGAATCGTGGATTTTTAGTGGTATTAGTATTGACTGGACACTTAATATCAGTTGTTGTTTACACAATTATGAAATACGGAGGCTCCAAAAAGGTCTACATCATGGAAAGGAAGGGGTGCAGATTTTTCAGAAGTTGCACCAAATTGTGATGCAATTAAACACCCATCAGTAGCCATTTGTATCAGTATTCTTCAGCTAACAACTCTTTAATATCTCATTCAATAAAAGCCAGCACTTTCAGCCAGCCCGAGAGCTACATTTGATCTAAGAGAGGGCACAGCAGCTGACCCTGTCGCCGCTCCTCTCCTCTCTGCTCTCCATACTGTGCGTGTGCCTGTGTGTGTGTAATACTTGTGAAGAGGTATTAGCCTAATAGCAGTTGCATTCAAACACTTTTATTAGCTTTTCACGTGCCTCTGCTGGGCTCCTGCCACTGTTTCAGAGCCACTTGCTTTAACACGGACACATTTTCTCTCTTGCTCTACCTCTGTCAAGCACCCACACCCACCAACTCACACACACACACACACATGCAGTCACAGGTCTCTAAGTGAGACGGGGCCCTGGGTAATTTGCTGTAGTGGAGCGGAGTGGCACTAAAAGCCTGCTGGGTAATTGAGAGGCTAGGGGACGGAGTGAAGCCGACTGCCCTCTGCGCTCGTGTGTGTGCGTGCGTGGAAGTGTGTGTGTAAGCAAAGGCCCCTGCTCTCTCTCATTATGCCGTGGCTCCTGCCTGCCTGTCATTGTCTGGACGCAGCGCCCACAGAAAGCGACAGTAATGTGCAGTGACATGCGGCGTGTGTGTTTGTCTGGCTGTATGCTCGTGTGTGTGGTGTGCAATGAGACATTATGTCCTCTGAAAAATAACAGTACCCTCACCCTGCCCTTCCGTTTCCTACACATGTGCACAAATGCAAAGACACGCATAAACACAAGCACTTATCATTCCACTAGTTGTATCTCTACTAAGTAGGATGGCAAACGCAGACTCTGACTCTTCTCCCTCTCTTCTTATCTCCCTCCCCCTGATCTGGTAACTCTGTACGGAGTTAGTAAAACTCTGTCCACTACATTTAGATGAGGACTACTATTAAATGTAGACTGTAGATACTTTTCTCTACGTTTTCTGCATTTTCTTTTCATTGGGCTATTCTTTTTTCACTTGGTTTAAGTAGGGTTAACACTTGGATTTAGGAATGTAGTGGCACTACAAAATGGTCTATTCACACATTTGAAGCATGCACATCATTTTACTTTTATTTGACGGGATTTGAGATAAATATTGAAAATCATACAATTTTCAAGATTAATACTCCCTTTAAAAACTGGAGAGATTGTGGTCTTTGGATTACCCTTAGTAATTTGAACATTGTTTCTAAAAAAAACAACTTCCAGATTATGTTTACAACAAACAAATCATCTTCATTTAACATCTTAATTATGATTATGTTCTGTGTTAAATGATAGTGATATTCAATTTTTCAGTTTTTCAACTGATTACCTTCAGACTTTGATCAATTATAAATGGCATTTTTCAATAATATCTATCATTACTTCTCAGACATAAGTACCTGAATATGAATGACTTATGGATCATTTACACTGCAACACTACAGCACTGTGGGTTTTTAGAGCTGAAGATGAGATTGACCATCTTGGCCTTAGGGCTATCGTGTAATTTACACTCTGGGTGAAGCCCTTTTTAAATGCCTAAATATTACTAGCAGTAAGTGAGAAAATGTATTAATTTGAGTGAACAGAGCCTTATAGTTAGAGCAGATTTTAGGTTGGGAGAGTAAAACCATTGAATATGGGAAGAATTACCTGACTTGACAGTTGTTAGTCTTCATCTATATTCCTTTTTCTTCTTGTCCACTCATCTACCTTAGTGGTTGTAGAGGAGATCAATAGAGCATCTCCTTTCTTCAATATCTGCCACTCACAATTTTCTCAGGCAGACATTTTATTATGCATGCATGGAACGCTTGAGTACAGCTTGGTCTGGTTTGGGTGCTACCCCCTGCGACAGCAGGTATCTGGCCTTGAGCATGACATGGTTTCAAATATCTAGAAAATATCTTTAGAAACTTGACTGGCGCTCAGTGGTAAATAATTGTCTTTTTTAGGAGTTTTGTGGTGTTAAGTTGACCAAGTAAGTTTTGAATTGAATTCCAAATTTGCTCTCACAGTCATCCGATGCTGTATTTGCTAAACAGACGCCGAATGCAGACATTTTTTTCTCTGCCTAAAATTAGCATTTGTGAACCTCAACCAGCTAGACTTCTCTAACGTTCTGCACAACAGGTAGTTTAAGCAATCACCATGTGCAAATGCCAGAAAATATTATGGAAGGGAATGAACTAAGCTTTTGGCAATGTTTTTGTGTTTTCTCTGAGCTGTGGAAACATCACAAACACGCAGAAGTGAAATGCATACTTGCCTGTCATAAAGGGTTTAAAAATGAAAGAAACAAAAAAAAGACAGTAATGGAATTAATAATCAACAAAAACATAATATGAATAAAATCATAACTGTTTGTGAATTTGCCACTAGCATTAATAAGCTCTGTCACACAAGCAAAATCTAGACACACATCAAACATATCAGCATTCAAAGAGTGAATATTTTTGGATTGTTATAGTTTCCCTAGTCTACATTTATAATTTTCCACTTCTCCATTAGCTTTACCCGTGTGATGCCAAAAGCTCACTTTCGTTCTCTCTACCTCCTCCTCCCCCTCTGCAGTGCTCCTCTCCTCTCTCTAATTGATGCTGACATTGAATCAATAATTTCACTTTTTTAGTCCCTTTGTCTGTTTGTGGTTCTTTGCTCAGATGGCATTGGCAGGGTGAGGGAGAACGACATACAGTGGTGGTATGTCCCTTCTTTCTAAGAGAAAAGGCGAAGAAGAGTGAGAAAAAATAGGAGGAAATAAAAACAGGAAGACAGAGATGCTGAGAGGCAGAAGAAGAAAGCTAACTAAGAGGAGTTTCACAGCTGCATTGTCTGAAGTGTTTGTGCAAATGTTACTGTATGTGCTCTATACTAACACAAACATTTTGTCAACAGCACTTCACTCATACAAAAGTATCCTTTTTTTAATTTGAATGTGCTTGTGTATCAAGGCCTACTTACATGCATAGTTCTTCCTTTCATCTTTCCATGTACTGTCCTCCCGCTATGCAATTTGCTGTGTTAGGTGAGCCATGTCAGAGCAGAAGGCAGGAAAAGATTCCTCTTTGTTTCCACATGTATCTCTTCCCTGGAATTATTGAGTTTGTACCATTACACATCAAAACATAGCTTACAGCATGTAGTCATAATTTGTAATTGGCTCTTTATCAACTAGTCATTTCAACTTTAATTTTTAAAATTACACTTTAGTCAACTGCTGATGCTCTCACCTGCGGTAATGCAGAATGCATAAGCAGCAGTGTAACACTTGTCATAATTTACCATCCAGCCCCTTAAATTCACATTAACACAGTAGCATGGATTAAGGAGAAGGTTAAAATTAGATTTCTGATATTTAGAGTAGTGAGTTGTGTTGGGCTATATTGCAAGGAGAGATGCTGTATTATGTCTCTTTTGAAATGAAAAACCATGAATGCAGCCTTCATAGATCTTGAGTTACACTATATAAGGTAATATACTGTATATGTGCTGTTTTGTAGTGTGAAGTACACCCACATGGCCATTTTATCTCCCAATAAATGCTGCTACTCTGTCTCAGCTTAGGTATCTGGGATAGATTTTGTCACCTCCCAACTGTGCGTGAGCCAGAACAGAAGTAACAGGGGTACTCAGAGAAACCAGCTTTCTCGGGTAACCAGAGAACAGTTTTACATGCACGTAAGAAACCTGGTTACTGGAAATCAACATATACATGCAACATATACAAGCACGTATACAAGAGTAACCTGGTTTCTTCTCCACCTTCTCCACTTCTTGAAAGTCTGCCACGCAGATTTTTAACTGTATAGTCACAGAAGACTCTCTTTGTGCGTGTGCATCTGCCCGTCGCAGCACAGTGACAGTGCCGGGAGAGAGGAACAGGGAAAAAAACAGGAGATCGTAGTTGATCCACAAAGAGAACTGTCTAAGTTGGACTTAAGGCAGACTGTTTTAAAAATGAGGAGGTGTTGCCCTGCTGATCTCTACTTTCATTTAGCCTTTCACTCAGCTGCATGTTCCTGCCTGCAGCCTTTTGTTACACACTTCAGCAGTTGGAGAAAGCCGATTCTAAACCTGGTTACGCATATACATAGCAAAACAATTGGTGTTCTTAGAAATCTACAACCCCAATTCAAAAAAATTTGGGTCAATGTGTAAAATGTAAATAAAAACAGAATGCAATGATTTGCAAATTTCATCAACCCCTGTTTTAGTCACTATAGAACATAAACAACATATCAGATGTTGAAAGTGGGAAGTTTTACCATTTTGTGGAAAATATTAGCTCATTTGAATTTGAATTTGAATTTTACACATGCTCCCACCTTTTTTGAATTAGGGTTGTGCCTACCTCAGAAAGCTGACTGTAACCTAGTTACTTAAGTCGATGTAAACGCACCCTGTGTACAGTCTCTGTGTTTGCCCCGAGATAAACTGGCGGCCTGTCGAGAGTGTATCCTGCCTCTTGTACTATAACAGCTTGGATGGATGGAGAGTTTTTTTAAATACAGATATTATGTCAGTGACATTTACAGATAAGAGAACTAGACTCTCTACACCAACATCACTAGTATGAGCGATATGGATTCTGTAAAAAAGACAGGCGGTTAGACACCCTGGTTTAAAGGAAGTGCTTATCAACATTAAGTACAACATTTTTACCACTTTTGCCCTGTCATCCTGCAGATTTCAGCATTGTAGACTGAGTAAGTTGCAATTATTTTGGTAGTTGAAATGGAATGAAAAATGAAAAATCGATTAAAATAGAGTTGCTCTAAAATACTAAATCATAAGACTGGTTTGAGAATCCTGCAGTTGATCAGTAAACGTAAGGCAGATCATTGGGTTTTATAATATTCAAATGCTTTATTTTCATTGTGGTTAGGTTATATTTGAATATCTCAGAATATCTGATATTTAAAGAATCGATTTCTAAATCGAAATTCTAAACTGTCTGACTGGCTTGGTCACGCTGTGGGTATGTCTGTCACCATTAGTTTTAAAAAGCCTTTTAAATCAGTGGGTTATATATTCCACCACTGCAGATGCCAATTACAGTTAAATGCTCTTCTAATACAAGGCTGAAGTTGTGCATTTCTCCACTGCTCAACTTAACTCTGCTCCAAAGGCTGAGCTTCTGGAGTATGTAAAGCAAACATCGCTCCCACTGAGATTACTTATGTCATCATCATCAATCATTTCCCACTCCAGCCACTTAAAATATTTCCCTTTGATTATCTCTTAATTGATATCATATGTGGATGATTTACTTTCTTTTTATTTCACTGCCAAATAAGCGTGAAACTATTATACAAATAGGTGACAAGATGGTGGCAGTATCTGCTGTGTCCCAGACAGAAAATGGGGAAGTACATTGACAAAAGACGTGCAACAGCTACTGTCACACAACCACAAATACGGGCAGTCACACACACACACACACACACACACACACTAACACACCAAACACATAAAGGCAGATTAAGAAGCATGCTGTGACCACATTTATAAGGAAGTCGGTGAGTGAGATAAGCTTAATACATTTATAGAGGCAATATCACACATTTTATCAGTTGGTGTGGGGGAGCTTCTTCTTTGTCACAATTACACTGTATGTTCCTGTACTCGATCTCCATCAGAAACATGCAGGAGACACATATAGAGACAGGCAGAAACAGTGTGACATTGCAGAGGAAGGCTTCGTGGCCATCCGTGGATGGACATATAACATAGATTTTAAGCTCAGTTTCCACTACACTGAAACTTACACCATCAATTACCTTTTTTGTAGACACAATTTATTCTTCTCTTTTCCATTTTTAGCATATGTCATACAAAAAAAAGTATTTTATACTTCTTATTCTGGTCATTACAACTATTTATTTGTTCAATCTTTTGAAAAAGCTATGAAGAATTATTGGGTTTCATTTTCACCGCGTTGAATGCAGTTGTACCTAAGGACATTGATCCAGGCCTTGATTTCGTGCATATATAGGTGTTGAATAACAGCCCGAACATTCAGGTGTGAACGTAAGCCTAAGTGTTCATATGTTTTTGAAAGAGCTACTGCGACCATCTACATACAGTCAAGGTTCCTGGGTGAGGGCACATTTCTTTATCATTACCTGGGTCCTCGTAATGAATACCCTGAATGCTGAATATCCAATCAGCTCATAGACAATGTCTCTTTGAAGGTCATGTTGTGGAGGCCTTCCTTCGGTCACCGAAGCATTAAGGGTTGATGTATCTGTGAAGCTTCACAAAGTATTCAGACCTCTTCATATTTTGCTTTGTTTTGATGTGAGTTCAATAAATCACATCAATCTAATTAACCTATAAAGACCGGATTTTTAGAAAGAGTTTATATATGTGAAACCAATATGTATATTGTACCATATTTAGTCCAAACGTGTTCTATACATGAGCGTCTTCCAATACCTTTGACCTCCACTCAAAGATAGAAAAAATTAGATTAAATGAGATAAAATATCTGTGTTACAGAAGTTAATGGGGCGGCAGTGGCTCAGTTGGTAGAGTGGCCACCTACCAAGCATAGGGTCGGAGGTTCGCACCCCTCCTCCTGCCCCTCCTGACAACATGTCGAAGTGTCCCTGGGCAAGACACTGAACCCCCAACAGCCCATCCCTATCCCCAGCTGTCTAGTGCTGGTCCCAAGTCCAGTAGAAATTGGGGAGGGTTGCGTCAAGAAGGGCATCCGGTGTAAAAACTGTGCCAAATCACCATGCAGACAAATGTGGCGACCTTGAACTCACAGGGTAAGCTGAAAGGAAGAAGAAGAAAAGTATTACACAAGTTAATGAGGTTTTTAAAATTAATTTGTTCAAGATAATTATTTGCAGGTTGTACAGTATCAAATTTGATAGGTTCTGGAAACTGTGACATGTCCAAACAGATTTTAGGAAACAAAAGAGCTGGTTAATTTTTTGGCTGGCAACCAATAATACAAGCATTCATCCCCTTTTGGAATCTTCTCTTTCTTCTCAAGTTTGATTTTGTTCTTAATTAAGTTTTTTTTTTTTTTTTTTTTTTTAAATTACCAAAAGATTCTTTGTGTGAAAAAAGATTAATACAAAATGTCAAAAGTCAACGGTGTTCAGCTTGTCCATTCGGGGTCACCACAGCGGAATGTATTCCGCACGTGGACTCTGGATGCCCTTCCTGTTGCAACCCTCCCATTTTTAGGTTTTTTGTTTTTTTATCTGTGCTCCAAGGTGGCCCAAGTTTAACAATTTAGCTCTTATATTTTGCAGAATATTTCAATCATTTATCAATTTATTCTGCCATTCAGCCATGTAGCCATTTATTTTCAGTCTTCATCTGAAAATAATACTTGTCTAATACTTTCAACAGTTTTTCATTATTTATCTTGTTTATCAATTAAGTTTGGCTAACTTTTTTTTGCAATAGTTGTAGAGGCCTGTTACATTGTGTTGTTTGGCTCTGGATGTGATTCGGCCCTTTAAAGCCCTTTAAATCCAACAGACATCATCAAAGGCAAAGTTTTTATGTGTAGCTCATTAGTCTTATTAAAAGTAGACAATTCAATGTGTCATGCTCATCTTCTAATAACAAGCGTTTCTCATATTAATAAAGTTTTTGATTGAAGCTATCTTTTTGTTAATAGAAATCTGAATTTCGAAAAAATAATAATGTGATGAAATATAATTTCACCTTATTGATTATGTATTGATTATGTAGTGCCCCCTCGGCAATCTGTCTACACTGCTGACAGTCGGTTATTCTATATTAACTTTTTTATTGTGATTGTTTTTAATGTACATTACATTCCACTACAGTGAGTTTCTACGTTTGGTCCCAGTGCATGTTTTTCATTGCCAACATTAGGCTCAGTTCGATACAAATGGTTTTTTCCAACTGTGCTTTTCATACTGTGACATGTCCAAATATCTTCAGTGAAAAATATGTATTAGTTGTGAATAAGTGAGCCAAAGCTCACTCTTCAGAAATGAAAAGGTGGTTTGAAGATTAGGTAATTAAACTTAAACTGATTCCTATAATTGAAGTCAGGGTTATTGGTGTTGAAATGATAACTAAGTCAACACTTAGTCACTTACAGATATTCCCCCCATGAAGGCAAACTCACTGTAAAATAAAACTGTACAAAACAAAAGATAACACCAATAAAAGACTAAAATCCAACAAGGCAAACATAATAGTTCCTGATTAAGATCTAATGCGATTTCACACTACTTGGCTTGGCACAGAGATTTAATTTACTGCTGCTGAACTTAGAGCAATATCTGCACTGACTTGAGGGCAAAGAGGCAGAAAAAGGGGAGGAGAGCATGGGAGGAGGGACAGAACCGGTGTGTGGAGACAGTGAGTGGGGGTGTTATGTTGAGGGGTGGGGGGTATTGGTAGGTTCTTGGAGCTGAGGGGTGTCCTGTCAAGTATGGTATCTGTGCAAGTGTTCAGGCCTGTGTTTATTCTGTCGCTCTGTCTGGAGAAATTAGTCATGTTCTATCCTACAGAATAGAGAAGCAACAAGACAGAGAACGAGAAAGAGTGTGTGTGCGGGTGTGTGTGTGTGTGTTTGTGTGTGTGCCTATACCTATGTCTGTGTGTGTGTGAATGCTGTTTCTGTATTTAGCATGACTGGCCCCCTGCACTGAGCAACACGAGATGAAGCAATACAGTTGCTTTTTATATGCTGTCAACTTCAGGGACACAGACAGTCAGAATGTACATTTCTGATGGCACATACCTACACTAGGTGCTTCAAACACATGCGCACACACACACACACACACACACACACACACACACACACACACACACACACACACACACACACACACACAAATTTGCGCAGCATACTCAAAAGCCAGACAATGGCCAGTGGGAATTCTCTGTCTGGTGAAATCAATAAAGAAATGTACACAGTAACAGACACATGAGACAAGAGTATAGCATGCATTTGTGTATATGTGTGTGTGTGTGTGTGTGTGTGTGTGTGCACCACTGGTTGATCCAGGGAAAATGGCTTTTGTTTAGTCCCCTGTGCTATGTAATATTACAGAGTAATTACAGAGTGTGTGCTTTGTTTAGGGGATGTCTAATTATGCTGTTTGGGTTGTGCAAGGCCCTGGGGTGTCACAGTGTGTGTATGTGTGTGTGTGTGTGCGTGTGCGTATGTGTGTGAGTTTAGTCGGTGAGAAGACACTAATTGTGAAGGCGGTGTTAATGGTACAGCAACTGTCAAGGAAGAGAGAGAGAAAGATAGAGGCCAAGCGAGAAAAACATGCCTGAGCGCTTTACTCTGGCCTTTTTTCATTATTATCACTCTGTCCATCAGGATGTTACACACCGGATCAGCTAATGCCACATTTACACCTTTATCTAAAGCCAGATGGATGATATAGAGATATATATATAGTTATATATATAAGTTATATATATAAGTTCTGAAACATTACAGCACTTCTCTTTCTCTTAAGTTGTGGCTTTTTGGGCTTTCACACAGATTGTGACTTTCTGTTCCATGAAGACGATGGCACTGCGGCAGAGACACAGAACACTGTATACAGCATAATGGAGTTTAACAAACTACCTCACAAAAAAAAAGTGAAATCTCAATCCATCTTTCTTTCTGCCCATCCATCCATTCATGTACCCATTATCTGAACTGCTTACCCTGTTACTTGTCCTGGGTGCTGGAGCTGATCAAGACATGGCAAGAGACATGGTGCCATTCTATATCAAAGCATCTCATTTGCACCTACAAGCTATTTGGGGTTGCCAGTTCACCTAAAATACATGTTGTTGTCCTGTGGGAGGTAATCTGAGTAGTTGGAGGAAACTCACAAAAGCACAGGGAAACATGCAAGCTCCCAGAAAAAGTTGCGTACCAAATTTGAACCTTCTAGCTGTGAGGGGGCAGCATTAACCTCCCAAGATTCGAGTAAAGGTGAAAGTGTTCGTGTTTAATGTATTTTAACCATAAAGTCAAGTGTCAGCTTTTTTGCAACCTCACTGTAGTATGTCAATGTGTTTACCTGCAATAGATCATTATGTACATTAGGCATGTGACTTAAAAATAGTGGCAGACAAAAACACCTTTTAGGATGAAGAAGCATGTCAGATATTGAGTGGTGTGTTTGGCAACAGAAGAGTATGACACAGCCACATGGGGCTAAACAATTGCTTATCCCGATTGCATATTGCAGACTGAAGCGTCAGTATGGATGAATCTTTGTTGAGATGAGAATTTTTGAAAATTTCTGTGATTGGTTAGAAAGATTAGCCCTGCAGAAAGACTTTTACATGCAAATATCTCTCTAAAATTCAATCAATTTTGGACCATAATTCTACCAAAAATATTCTCTCTTGCAGACTTCTTTAAAAATTCAAAATGTAGTAAATCTGCAACTGCAAATTTGCATGGAACCTTGTCTTCAGTCCACTTTAGTCCACATGACAAAGGATGCCATGCACATTCCTTTGTTTGGAACAACCACATCTAAAGTTAGATTGACATTTAAACACACTGTATGTTGACATTTTAACATTTGTTGTAATGGGGCACTTAAAATGTTAGATTTTATTTTGCACTGATCAGATTGTATCAGTGACAGCCACAAGAACCAAAACGAGATTGTACTGTATAAGTTAAGGCAATGCAGTTTGCTGTCTTTTACACTGTAATGCAGGAAATCATGTGGTAAATCAGTTGTAAAGAATGTGTTGTGCAGAAGATTTTGAATAAATTAATTCTAAGAATTCAACATAAGTGATAAATTAGGAGCAAAGACTCCTTGATCTTATGTTCCAGAACAGATTTTTCTCTTGTCCACAATGGACAAGACACTCCTGTCGATTTTTTTTTTGGAGAGCCCTAGAGAACAAGCCATGTTTGTGTTTATTTCAAGGTCGGGACAAGGTCTCACAGCTGTGTATCTGGTGTCCCTATTGACATCCATCAGAAATTCAACCTACTCGTTCTGTCTCACAATGACAGTACAGAAAAGGTCTCATTCTTGCTTGTTTATATAATTCTAATTACCTGGATTGATTTAGACTTGGTAAAGAAAAGTAGTGATGTTGTTTTTCAAAAGGAGCTGCTGGTTTGAATAGCTAGTGGCCAGCTCTGAGTAGGGGTCAAGGTACTGAGATGCGTCCTTGTCCATACAACAAACAGTAAAATACCCTGATGTCACTGATGCATAATTGCTTAGCACATTTGTTCCGATAAGTTGCGGTTCATGGTGACATCTTTGGACCCAGTGGTGCATTGTCTGTATAATATTCGACCAGCCTTCATTTCATATAATGCACTCTAGGGCATTAATTTGCCCATGCAATATAATGAAATGCATTTTATTATTGCTAACATTATCATTTACAGAATGCATCATTACAGCCATAATCCATTTTAAATGAATAAAGGAAAAAAATAAATTTCTGCAGCAACGCTGTTGCCCAAATGAACTGAACTGAGAAAGGAGTGTATGGCACAATACAAGACCTTTACTGTTGATGATTGTGGGTAGTAGTGTGAGTTTAACAGACAATTAGAGAAAAGTAACTTAATTTGTGCATTTATAGTTTCATACAATGTTTAGACTTTCTACAGTGCTATAGAAACTTCATGAGATGCTTCTAAATGATGTCATTGTCCCTTGTGGTACGTCTTACAATGAGTGTGTGTTGGGGAGTCAACAACATGGGTTAGAGTAGCAGTGTGCTGCCAGTGAGTATGTTGTATCGCGGCGGGCCGTGAGTAACTTGATTAAGTCGTGAAGATGCGACTGTGCGTGTGTATGTGTGCGAATAAAGGCATGCTGAGACCACTATTAATTTGATAAAACCAGATTGGACTTCAACATTGGGATCCTCACAGATGCTACAGCTGCTGCTGCTTAAACACATGCTCTCTTTCTGTATGTATGGTATATTGAGCTTTACTTTCTGGGCTACAGCCCATAAAAGGGTCAGCACACTTTAATAATATACTGTACAGATTATTTTAATTGCATCTTTTAATTTAACATACTGTATTTTCATAACATTGATCTGCAGGTATGTTCTTTGAGTTTTTGCGTAATAAAACCTCTTCACTTGGGTCCACCTTAATACAAAATTGTGATAAGACTGCTGCTACTGTATCTTGAAGCTATAATTTCAAAATTCTACCATTATTTTATATCATCACCATTTTATATATTTAAACTATCAATCTGTCGGCATTTGCGTTTCTGCCTTTATCTGACTCATTGTCTTAAAGACAGTGTTGTTACATAACCAGCCACCCATCCTATGATCTCCCCATCATCAGTATAGTAATAACAAACTCTGAGATTGTGATTGGTACTGTATTTAAGGCAAAAATTCAAAGTAGAAAACAAATGTTTCTGTGTGTGTGTGTGTGTGTGTGTGTGTGTGTGTGTGTGTGTGTGTGTGTGTGAGAGAGAGAGAGAGAGAGAGACCGTTAAGAGATCTCTTTTCTACAACAATCAGGCTTTATCCCTTGACACTCCTGGTCCCACAGTAGCCCCATAGCGGTGGCCCAGCGATCCTATCCCAACCAAACCCGACATATTTCCTGACATATGTTCACTTTAACAACCCACACAGCCCCAATGCACAAATATGCCCACAAAGACAGTGGAGACATTCTGGAGGAAAATAAGCAATTAAATCCTGCAAACACACTGCAAAAACATTTCTAGTTGATTGTTTAGTTGCATATTCTCATTTAACGCACCACGTTTTACACAGCCTATTTTGAATACATGACTTGGCAGATTTGGTAGATTTTATTTTTAAAAGACAACACTAATATAAAGGGATATGACCTGGCAGAAAATAGCAGATATTTGATCAGAAACACAAAATGTGAGTATGACAATAACCATGGTAACCATTACAAAATGAATAAAAACATTTCCATCGGAAAAAAAAAGAACACATAATAAGAACAGCCATCAAAAATAGCATCTTTTATTGCAACTGAATACAATGTAAATGAACAGCCACACCATAGTACAAAAGCCACACTGTGTTAGCCTCAGTATCAGAAGTTGCAGAACATGATGTGGTGTTTGATCACAAGAAGCCCGTGGCGCTGTGAGATGCTGTGCACAGAGAGGAAAACTGAGAGCATTGATTTCTTTGTAGAGGAGCAAAGAGTGTGTGCGTGTTTGTGTGTGCATGAACTGTCTGGAACATAAAACTATAGAGGCCCATTCAGACCTTCCTTTTCTCTCTCCTTCCATCAGGAGATAGCAGAGACATTGAACTGCAGCAACAAAAGCAGATTTCCATCAGACAGAGTTTGTGAAAGAGAAAGGCATTGGGTTGAAAGGGGCTTAATGGAAGCTCAGCTTAGAGCTTTATTCACACAAACTGTACTCTCAGGTCAGGAGAAACACATATGTGTAGACACAGTCACACACACTCTCAATTTTCCCATATACCAAACATCCTTGTTCTTGTGCACTAAAATTGATGCTTTTATTTCTATAATGTTTTATAAATGATAGAATACAGTTTGTGACCAGATAGTTGGGGATCATGATGCTCCAGATCAAGGCACTTAAAGCACTTTGAACCGATTTCAAGCAAAAATATATACGTAGCGTATGCTTTATTGAAGAACTGTTAGCACCCAACTAAGTCAGATTGCATTCCAAATTTGACTCTCTCTGGCCTTTTCTTAACTACTGCAACTAAAGTTAAAGTTTTGGTTACGTTTTGAAAGATAAACCTCTCAGTTCAAGTCAGGCAAAGATAACTTACAATTTTAGTGTTACCTGTAATAGGAGAATGGGATGACATTGAAATCAATTGGTGTAGTCATGTACTCAGAAACAATTTGCTTTCACTTTTTGGTTCTACTGGTGACATACAATGGCACTACTGACAATTTGCAAACCATCTTTGCAGTGCCAACATTTGAAATGGAGGAAATATCACACATAACCTTAAGTTGCCAGTATCAGTCATCAAGTTGCTGGTAAAACAATTTTCTGAGAATGCACCAAAAATTTCGCTTTATGTTCTCTGTTGTGATTGGGCTCTGGACATTCAACGTCAATAAGACTTAAGATGTGAGAATCAGGAACCTTTATTGTCATTCTACATTCTTCTGACTTAAGCTTGGTGCGTGCAAACCTCTCCAGTGTATCTGTACCCATACCACAGAAGTGCACATGCTTCTGGTACATTTGGGAATACAGACAGTTCCACACATGGTCTCTACAAATCATGATGGAAACTCTAAACAGTAGCAATAGTGAGAAGAAGCGTTTACCATCTACCATTTACCTTTACCATCTACGTATATGTACAAATTTTGTCTTGCATACGGTGCATCCGTAAAGTCCATTGAGACACCTGTGGACTTGTTATGTCAAGAATATGGATACGCCAATGCAGATAGTATGAATTCCCTCTTGCCGCCCACAGTGTAGCATAAAAACACACCTACTTCCAAAATAAGATAAATGTAGTAAAAAAGATACCGGGATGGTGTAATGTAACCCTAATTTTCATGTAGCAAACATCAATAATACTAATACTTTTTTATTCTGCCCAACTGAGATTCTCAAATGTAAGTAGGTTTCCATCAAAATGTGGCAAAAATTAGCTAGATGATTGATTAATTAATTAATGCACGTTTCCATCAGTTGCTTCCATGTTGATAATAGTTGCTTTGTCAAGATTAGTAGCTCCAGGGCCTGTTCTGCAATCCCTTAAACCGGTGCAAAGAAACAGTGAAAATCTAACTTTTAGAAGTATGTGTATTAAAACTCATCTGAATTTTATTCAGACATGAAATCCTTAAAATGACAAATGTATATGTGGAAAGACAAGCTGTGCAGGTGTGTATTGAGAGCTTATTTCAATGAACTTGAACTGCTTTATCTTTTATAACTAACCGCTAGTTTTACAGTGAAGCAAACAGTTCTGCTCTGTGCATCATCTGTAGCCTGCTTTCTCTGCCTGTATAAACACCTCTTTTCCTCTCTTCCTCAGATCAGAGTTGTCCTCGTCTGAATTACATGTAAACTAGGGATGAGTGAGCACACCTCCCATGGATTAGCCGCCGACTGACTCCAAAAGTTGAAGTCAGACTTCCTTATTATGACACATGTAAAATCTGTGCAACACACAGAGAGACACACACACACACACACACACACACACACACACAGACACTCTCCCAAGGATTTCCAAACTAAGTGTATACAAGCAGCACTGAGCCGTTGTCCCCAAATCACATTCGGAATTGACTACACAACGGCTGCTCCCAAATCTGATTGGTGTTATTTGTAAGTCAGCCTAAATCTCAGAGAAACTACACACAAATGGAGCAGGGCTTACTAATCCATTTGTAAGGCAATAGGCAGGCAAACAGGCAGGGGAGAGCTTGCCAAGTGTTGTAATCACAACTAAAGATGATGAGCCCACTCCCTTCCAATACACTCCACAGTTCTATGTGTGTCTTCGTGCATGGCAGTGTGGTTTTTGTGTACATTTGTATGTTTGTCCTACATCGCCTTCTTTACAAAACTGTGACAAGAGAGAGAGAGAAAATGAATCAGTATCAAGTGGATAATCTACAAAAGTACACTAGGAGCTTTTCCACCTTATGCAAGTCCCCCGCTCATTCATTTGCAGATACCACGCAATCTCTCAGAGAACAACGTGCCGGCAACATGAGTTTTGAAAAGCCAGTAATTGTACGCAGGTTGGGGAATAAATTAGAATGATGACAAAATACAGAGATAAATCCAGCTTAAGAGAGATGTACACCGCACTGTATTTGATTTCAGCTATTCTCTCTATCATGCTCTTTCTCCGTTTCTCATTCCTGATCTTTTTTAGTGGGGTGGAAAAATGGATTTTTGTCAGCGATTTGGCCCTGAAATAGCTTATTGTCTAAGGCAGCCACTGTGCGGGTACAACGTCAACATCACGTATGTGTGAACACGCTCGCCTGTTTCCATGGGGAGTAATGGCCGTGGAAGTGTGTATTGGCTCTGCTGGCACAATACACCACTGTGCTCATTGGTTTAGACTTGTGTTTATGTGTTTTCAGTGACAGCGTATGTAGTTCTATAGTCTCTCTTTATGATATTTATAGATGGAGGAATTCTGGTGGTGAAAGGGGTGAGGGTAGGAGCAAAATGGGAGCGTGATGGGAAAGGAGAATTTCTTTGAGCTAGAAGGGCTTCTTTCAATCTGTATCTTCCAGATTACATTCATGCACAGGATCCAACAGATTCTCCTGCTATTACATGTATTTCAATTTAAAATATGGGACCTACGTTTACAACTAGAAGCTCACTGAATGAGCATGATTGGTGAAATGGACACCTATTGGTTAGTGCGTAGTTGACATGGCCCACAACAATCAATGTGAGAAAAGACCTACGGTGTCACCTCTTCAGGCACCTGTCGCTGAAGGAGCACAGAGATGTCAACATGTCATACAGGGGGTGGGGATGGTTCTCCAGCAAGGATGATCTGGCTTTCCAGATCAACTTACCCATTCTCATCCCGTCTGCTGTAGAGATGGTGCTGCACCAGCAGAACATGCCATAAAAGATGACTGAGTCAAAAAAGGTCTTCAGTAGTGATCCTTGCACTTCAAAAGACCCTAGTCTCCTCAGCAGAAAGAGCCTGCTCTGCCCTTTCCTATAAAGTGCATCTGTGTTATCTGTCCAGTCCAGTTTATTGTTTAGTTGAACATACAGATATTTGAGTCCACTCTCTCAATGCAGAGAAGCTGGATGTTTCTCTCTTCAGGTTTTTCCATCAAATATCTGCTAAGAGCTCCAGGTAATCTGAAAAACATTACGAATGAAAGTAATTTATATAAAATCAATTAATTCAAAATATAAATTAATGGAGATCACCTGAGTGTTTGTGAATGTGACTTCAAGTGATATTAAGCATAGTATAAATACACCAGTATCTTGAAGGTCCAGTTACTGGGGAATCAGAACCTTGACAAAAAAAAAAAAAACACGCCATGAGGACCAAAGAACACTTTAACCAACTCTGTCAAATGGTTACTAAAGAAACAAAAGTCACAGAATTTTGGAAGACAATTTTCCAAGTAACGTAATGACAGTGCAAGAAGGGGACTTATGAGGCAGACACTGGAATCCTGAAAAAGGAGGCTATGTGAGAACACAAATGTTCTAGTAAGACACTCCCAAGATTATCCAGAGTTTTTTCTGCAAGTACAAATTCCGGATTATCTGCATGAGCCCATGCATTGAGCTTGCTGCTCTGTCCTGAATTGTCAGAAGGATTCAAAGATTCATCAGTCGACTGCCACAGCGTTTCTCTATATTTTTCAATGCAGCCTAATTTTTCTACCATGTTGTGTCTGCTGTACTTGCCGACCCCTCACTGAAATCAAGTGCAGTTTCTTCTGTGAGAACAATTCTGACTGAGACGATCTCCCGCTGTGTGTTACATGTGTGAAACACAACCCCGGGTGATGTCCTGATTTGGATTTTGGATGGAGTTTGCTTGTAAAAAGCTCAGGACACCTATGAGTCCTCTGAAAGAGTTTCCGCAGCTTTTAAGTACATGTAGACATGTGCCATTTTCTTCCCACTTCTTAATGATGAATTTAACTGTACTAAAGAGATATTTAAGGACTTGGAAATGTTCTTGTATTTATCCCTTAAATCTGCTTTTCAAGAAGCTTTCCGACAAGTTGTTCTAACCTCTTAACCCACATTCACCTTACTAAAGTGAAATGTGTAATACCTCGAACAAACTGGCTGCTCCAATGATGGTTTAGGTGAGTCATTATAAAGGGAATGAATAGCTATGCAATCAATTTGCAATGATCTTCCTGTAGATACATAAAAACAACAACACTACTGTAGCTTCAGTAGCCCCATGCAATACAATGCATCCATACGTTGCCTGTTGAGTAAAAAGGGCAAATGCTTTATTTCCATGTATCCCACAGCACAGTGTTCATTTAATTCCCTATTTAATTTAATTCCCTAAGTTTTCACGAGTTTGTTTTGGGAAAGTGGTAAAATTAAATTAAAACTGCTCTAAGCCTTACAAAATAACTTGAAAGATACAGAAATGACCACAACAGTTTATTTGGATGTGTGCAGGGCCTTTAAAGAGTTTTGCCACCTTTTATTACCTTGAACCAAAGCGTAAACGGTAGCAGACTGACACTTTTGCAACATCTTCTAAAACTTTGTGAACTCAGGCCTTGGACAGAGTTCACCAGCAGCCAAACAACATTTGTCTGTAGGTCTTGTAACTGCACAAGCCCCAAATGTTTTGCTATGTCATATATTTTTATTGTGGGCACTTTGACCACTTGTCTAAAAACTTTGCTAAAAATAAAATTTGGCTGGTAAATTTCTGTAACTGTTGTGGCACTTCAGTGAAAATCTATTGCGTGGCAACTTGGCTGTGATGACAAACAGCAGTGGACATTGCTTGAAAGAGAACAAGGCCTGGAGTAAGAGGAGGACAGTGACAACAAACCCAGATACAAGACAAATGACCATGGAATAGAGGCTTGAATGATTGTGCTTGCTGTTTGTGTGTGAAGAAATCCAGACAGTGTATGTCAAGGCGGTGTCATGATCACAGATTGCGGCCTCATCACTGGTCCTCTGAGGAGATTTAGCTGGCACTAGTTACACTGACCATGGCCTGTGTGTGTGTCTGTGGCAGACCTGTCAGATCAGCCATGCGTCGGCCCACTGCATGTGTGTCAACCAGGGGTGACCTTTTTCTGTGTGTGTGTGTGTGTGTTCATTGGAATGTGTGTGTGCTATGCTGCAGGCAGGGAAAGTCCCTGTCTTAGTGGTGTTTGTGTGAGTGTATATCATTGTGGGAGTTCCCCAGAGAGTTTTGTCTGTTGCATCAGTTTCATCAGATATCTGCCACATCTCTGACTTCACTCTTTGAATATTTAGGTTTTGTATTTGCAAAGTTCCACATTATGTCACAGTTATCACCAGTTGATAATTCTGAAAGGCTCACCCATCACAGCCTTAGCCTTTGCTTCAACTTTGGCCCACCAAACACTGTTTGACTTTATGCTGGATTAAAAATGTTGGCAGCAAGAAATACTAGCAAATAATATGAAAAATTATATAGAAGCACATTAAATAGCAGAAACCACATAGTCTTAGCCTTAAGTCTACATGCTCAATGCATCATGTTTAGCAGGTCTTAGTTTAGCATCTGTGTTTAGTGTGTCTTTTATTTTGAGGCTTGTTATTAGGTTTGGTCATAAAACAAATATTGGATAAACACATGTTTTGATCAAGATATAGGTAAGAATTTGAGAAAATATTTTAACAAAATATAACCTGGGGATCATGAATGTGTGGAGCAAATGTCATGGTCTGTAGTTTTGAGATATTTCAATACAAAATAAAAAAAATCAACTCAACGAGATCTCCAGTTCTGCCTGTCCACATGTCAGCGTGTCCTTGTGGGAGATGAAAACAGTATTTCTCCTGACGGTCAGACAAGCACCTTGCATGGTAGCGTCCTAACACCCGTTGATGTGAATCAGAGGTGTTTAGTGTTTTGTATAAAGCATCATTTAAATGCATCCATTTATAGTAACACAGTCCAGTCAGCTGTGCAGTTGGTGCAGCTGTGGACTTCATTATTTCAAATTTTGAAAGGCACATGCCGGTCCACATGACAGCTGAAATGATGTAACCTAACAATGAGTGGGATTGTATTTTCAAAATCCAATTTCAGTAGTTTTTCAGTAAATATTTTGAGCATAAAGAGACTTTGTTCTGTGAAGTATAAGTGAATAAGAGTATGTTTAAGTTATTTCTGTGGTAACAGTTAATGTGGTTTTCGTCCAAAGGTATTTAGAGCAATGTCCACTCACTGCTCTTATGACCAAAGATATTGCCTATTATGCCTTGATGAAACAAAATCTGTAGAATTCTAACATAAATCACAAGATAATTTTAATCGTCATGCAAGTTTTCTTATGCAGACTAAAATGTGGGCAGCATGATGGTGGACTGGTTAGCACCGCTGCCTTACAGCCAGAAAGTCGCCAGTTCTAATCCACCTGCTGGCTGTGGCCTTTCTGTTTGGAGTTTTTGTGCGTGCGTGGGTTTCCTCCGGTTACATGGTTTCCTCCCACACCCCAAAGACATGCATTTGGTTAATTGATAACTCTAAATTGCCCATAGTTGTGAATGTGTCCACAGTATAGGGAAAAAATGGAACTTGAACCAGATATTATCCTCAGTGAAAAATCCCACGCCCCTGCTGTAAATATGCTACTCTCCATACGTGCTTCTTAATTAGCTCTGTTCCATATCTTGCTGTGTATTTCTTATGCCGAACAGATCCCCTATCCTCTCTCTCCCAGTACTGTCCAGAGCTGCACAAGAGCTAATTGGCAGCTCGCTTGCCTGCCGCGACGGTGATCATGCAAATGTATTGGTGCTTACCAAAAGCTGGGTCCATCAAAACATTACGACGGTCATTACACAGAGCTGGGGCTGGACTAACGAACATATGCTCCCCCCACCCCGACAGCCTCCCCCCAATTCCTAAACTCTTATTTATGTGTTTAATTTAATGTGTGAGGGAAGAATATCCGAAATTAAATTTGGTTTTCGTTGGTGCCTCCAGAGAGTGGTGGCGTTATAATAACATGGTAATTTTTTACACGTCTTTATGAGAAATGAGAAAATTAATTCTTTCTGACAAGCTGTAATTATTGGGCTTGGAACAGTTGCAGCTGAACAGTTTGGGCTGTGGTAGCCTGGCAGTGAGCTGAAAGAGGGAGAGAGAGGGAATTGGGGAGGGAGAGAAAGAGAGGGAGAATGGAAAGAGAGTGTTAAGTAGTGCAGCCAGAATCACATACACTCTGAAAGAGGGGAACATAATGGGAGGTAAAAGAAAACAATGATGGACAAAGAAGGAGAAGAAGTGGCAAGAGGAAGGCAGTGGAAGACCTAACATGTCAGGAGACAAGGATGGATTAGAGAAGAGGAAAGAGTGAACAGATAAAAGGAGTGGAAGACAATATGAGAGGTGAGGGAGAGGAGATTGGAGAGCTGAGAAGAGGGCAAAAAAATGTAAGGAGGACGGAAAGTTTGTAAAGCTAAATAGGAGGCTGGATGACAATATATTAAGGTAAAGACGGTCGAGAGAAAAAAGAGAGAAGGAAGAAAGATGAGGGGATGAAAGAGGCATAAGATGAAATCAAAGCTGAGGGCAGAAGAAGCGAGTAAACAGAAAGGAAAGTAGAAGAGTGGGTTGGAGGGACAAGAGGTATAAGGAGACAAGTGAAAAGGGAAAATGATGGGTAATGGAGGACAGAAAAGGTGGAGAAGACAGGAAAGGTGGCATGAAGTGCGAGAAGACAAGGTAAGATAGGAAAAGAAGAGAAAGGAGGGCAAGCAGAGAAAAAAGACAGATGGTTGAGGAGAAAGTTTAAAAAAAAATAGGCTGTTAGGGAGAATTTTGACGGAAGGAGAAGTTAGAATAAGAGAGGAAAGCAGAGGAGTCGTGGCTGGACAAGGGGCCTAGAATTTGGGGTTTGACGAGACGTGGACAGATGGTGGATAGAGGTGAAGAACAGGATGAGGAGGTTAGAGAAAAAGAGAGTAGAGAGATGGGGATGGTATTGTAGAGAGATTAAAGAGGAGGGTGATGAGAGCTGAGAGGTGGATGGAGTAAATGAGACAAGGAGAGATTTACAGAAGGACAGGGATGTGTGAGGAGGACGGTTGGAAAGAAACTGTTAAATAAACAGAGAGGAAAGTGGATGGGAGATGTAGTAAGGAGTCATGCCTCCGTACGTCACATCAGGTAGGAGTCCCCATCTTCCTGTCTGATGTCATCAGAGGAAGCTCCTCTTCAGCACCAGCAGCTCCTCCTGTGTCAAGGTTATAATACATTAATATTCACAGTCTGCAGCCAGCCTCGCCTTATTTCAACCGTTTTAGACTCTCTCTCTCTCTCGGTCTTTCTCACACACACACATGCATGCACACACTCGAAGCACTAGCGTCTGCTCACACCAACGAGCCTCTTCCCCTTTGTTCCATCACGCACAGGCATAGATTCACACGCACATTTAGAAATACACATGCTTTCACATACACAGCTTCCTCTTCTTTACCCCATCGTAGCGGTGAATATGAAACGTGATATTGATATTATGGCCACATATTGTCGTTTCTCTACAGTTGTTCACTTAGGCCGCGGTAAAAGCACTCTTACGGTTGTTGGGTGACTCATTTAATGACCCACTTCTAGCGTGTATGCATGCGCAGCCAAGTGGCAATTTGTTTTCACTAAGTGTCACTGCCTTAAAAGGAGAACCAGTGTCTCTGTAAGCTCTTCTCTGTGTGTGTGCATTAAGACCTGGAGGTCATTATGATAAAAGACATTTTCTTGCGGAACAGAGGCCAAAATGTATAAGTGTGGTCATCATTTAGTGTGATTAAAATGTAAGTTAAATACTTCGACTAATTAATTGAGCTTGGCATGTGTGAACCAAATTGAAAATGTGTGTATATTAAAGTAACCATGTTTTAGGGTGACTCTGAAAGTGGTGTGCATGTTTGTGTGTGTGTGTGTGTGTGTGTGTGCTCACTTGCGTGTGTGTGTGCGGCTGTGTGCAGGACTATTGTGTGTGTGCTTGTCCGGAAACCCTTCTGTTTATTCTATGTTTATTCCATTTTGTCCTGTGCTGTTAAATGTTTCATCCTAGCAAAGACATGATGGGACCCCCTGGGGATGAGGCATCTGCCCACCCGGCCACACGCTGAATTATACATGACAGCACAGGACTCTGTGTGTGTGTGTGTGTGTGTGTGTGTGTGTGTGTGTGTGCGCGTGTGCGTGCGCGCGCCCGTCTAAGAGAGAAAGAGAAAGAGCGAGAGCAAGCTTGGGTAGGTGTCACTGAGTGAAGTGTCCACTTTGTTGCGTGACTCTATTTCAGATCTGCCTTCAGTTGTTCTGTAATACCCTGTGTGTGCAAGTATTTGTATTATCTAGTTTTATATAGACACTTCCTTTTTTTAAAAGAGTAAATGAAACATGTTCTACTAACCAAGGGACAGTTTAGTGTCTCCAGACAGTGAGCCCTTTTGCACCAGGACAGACCCTTCAAGAATCCAATCTAGTAAAGGTAAGGTTGGTTATCGTTTGTTGTCACCAAATCAACAGATTTCCTTTTGGTTAATGACACTTGGGAGACATTATTAATTTTGTACTTAACTACCCACGGCAAGAATTCCCATTTTAAACACCCAGTATTCTCCAGATGATTATTAACATGGCTAAAGGTCGCGTTAATATTAAAATTGCATTCCTTAAGTTGTGAGAAGAAATAGTTTGGAGCAATTCATGTGTTTCCCTTGGGTGCAGCATGCATAAGGAACGTGATAACTCAAAGAAAATGCACATCATAGTAGGATGTTGCACTTATTAGAATATATTCCAACGTCATAGGCAACAACTTGATCAGATTTGCTCTATAGATTTGCCTCTGTTGATCTTCTGGTGAGATGATGGAAGTCAAAGTGTTTGAGTTGGACCTTCATGACCTTTATGGCTTTTTGCATGTCAGAACACTACATAGCTTTTTTAGGCAATTTCCCATACAGGAACTTTTCTGGGGGACGAGGAACCTTTTAAGGAATTTATCTCCTCTCACCAGATTTCCACTGGAGAAAAGTTTAGTTAGCCTTAATTTTACCAGCCCAAGCTAACATAAAACAGTCCTAGGTCAGAGGGTGGTAATTTGTGAAGCTCCAGAACCAACTGGAGCAGGGCTGTCGCTTATCAAACACTGTGCAGCAATTTACACACTAGGCATTTTGAAAACCTGCTGTGGACATAAAAAGCTTAGATTCATCTACCAGCTGCGGAAATGCAAATCATAATTTCTTCAAGGTCTTTTACTCAAGGGAAGGGTCCTAGACTTTAATTCCTGACCTGGGAACTAATACTAGGAACTTTCCTATGGCAATGCGCCTTTTTGATACTGCCAAAAAGCAGGAAGTCAGTGCAGTTGTCCCACTTAAATAAATGAGGGAACTGTATTTTTTGAAACTAACATACTGTATACATTGTGTAGGAATCTTGACTTGAAAAACATTTTGACATCGGGCCGAAAATAATTACACAGTTGGAGCATACTTTAATAAAGCATGGATCCAACAGAAATTGGTTGAATTTATTTATTTCATTATTACATTTTTCATTGTATCGCCATCTTCTGAAACCATTTATCTGCCAATTTTACTGTGAAAACAAATAATAACCAGCACAGTGTAGCCATTTATTACTGCAGTCTAAAACTCTATTCATGTATTCAGACATTTGGGGGATATTTTGGTTAAAGATCAGCCATCATGACAACACCCCCAAAACCCCAAACAAACAACAGAACCTTGTGTCTTTTGAAAGGTTAAATAATTTACCCCCTGTGCGTGTAGGTAATGTGTGTGTAGATGTGTGCAAGTATGAGTGTTCTGCACCTGAGGTCTTGCTGCTGTAGCTAATGAAAGCTTCATCTCATGCAAATGAGACTGCTGTTAACCCCAATCAGAGAGGTCGTAGAGAGCACATCAATCCAACATCTCTCTGTGCCGCGTAGGCAGCACCCCAAAAGGTATATATAATAGGTAGGTGGTAGGGTTGGAGGGCTCTGTGTGTTTTTTTACATGTCATTAATGGGAAACATAGGGTTGGGTTGCGTGTTGGGTCAGGTGCAAGTGCTGTGTTCTACCACACTCCTTCCACCAAGACACACACAGACACACACCCACTCACATTGTGACAGATAATTACAGGATGACAATGGCTGCGCTGTGTGTAAGATTGGGAGGTCAGGAAGGCTGTCTGCTCTCTGTGGGCCACAGAGCATCACCTCTCTGACTTCATCCACAATCAGCTCCATTAGCACGGTGTCCGGCTGTCTTTCCACCTGTTGTCTGTTTTGTCCTACCTGTCAGCTGTTTCATGTTCAGCCAGTCTCCTTTCTGACAATTGTCTCCTGTCTAAATTGTATGTGTTGTTTGAGCAGCGATGTGAAATGGCAATGACATGACAGTAAAATAACCACAGAGCATTGACCGTTTCTCCCACTTAATAGCAACCTTCACTCTGCTTCACATCGCCAGTGGCTGTCAAGCTGGCTTTAAAGAGAGTGTATGAACTTTGTTCATTTGTTTATTCACCATTTACATATTTTCGACAAAATAAATGTTGGCTTGAAAATTAAGCACGCTATGAAGTGCTTATTAAATAATGAATTAAACGAAATCATTAGTTACTTTAAACATATGTTTGAAAAGACAATCATTGATTGGGAGATTTCTGGCTCTAACATTTCCTTATAATCTTACCGCTGTTGTGACAGTACAATTATTGTAGCACTTAGTAATTAACAAGTTTTGACAAATTGAAATATGTTTAGGGTTTTGCAATGGTCATATCAATTAGTTTGGATCAACATGGTGTTGGTGCTGCCACCTTGCAGCTTGGAATCTTGACCAGCCAGCAGGGGTCTTTTTGCTTGGACTTTGCATGTCACCCCTGTGTTTTCCTTTCCCATTGGGTTTCCTCTAGGTACTCCAGTATCTTCCCGCAGTCCAAAGATATGCATGTTCGATTAATTGGTGACTCTACAACGGTTGTGAATGGTCATCTGTCTGTGTATGTCTCTTTGTGTCAGATGGACTGGCAACCTGTCCTGGGTGTACCCCACCCCTTACCCAGTGAGAGCTGGGATTGGCTCCAGCACCCCTCCACCTATCTCCTCAAACAAGATAAGTGGTTAAGGGAATCCAGCAGACATTCAATGTAGGCAAGCTGTGCATGTCACATCAATATTGTGTTAGCTGATCCAGGTCCCCATTTCTACAGTATATTTGTGAGATGTACTATACAGGTTCAGACTGTATTTGGACATGTAATAGAGTTTCAGTATTCGGGCATCCAGTAAGACATTTTTAGAGTATTGGAATGTTCTGTGAAGACCTATTTTTGACATTTTATAGGACTGTGGATTTGAAATAAAACTCCAAATTTGGACAGCTGTACATAGCGATAAATAGACATTAATAGATGTCCAAAGTATGTATTATGTCTGTACATCAGAACCACACATAATGAAGACTTCAATATGATGTCTGATGGGAACATATCTTAGAGGGTACCGTAATTAAAAAACAGACAAAATAATTTGTCTGCTTTGAACCAGTTTCGAACCAGCTTCTGAATCTTTCACAGATTTAGTATTAGGTTTTTGAGGACCCAAGTAAGGAGACAGCAAGAGGATGTTTCAAAGGGGGATTTTTGTGGGGAATTGTAAGAAAAAAAACACAAGAGAAAATCACTCCACTGGAACAACAAGAAAACCCAGGCAGTAAAAAGTGAGAATCCAAATTTAAGAATCAGAACATAAACCTAAATACAGGAGTGAGGAGAACTAAAACTCAACCGCAACTGAGCTGGAGAATGAGGGAAACGAGACACATACATAGGAATACACTCAACCAAGAGAGGGGCACACGTACAGGGACTGGACGAACAGTAAAGGGATAAATAACGATAAACTAATGATTAAACCGAGTGTAAAACAGAGGCAGATAAACAGTGACCAACCAATAACCAAACCTCAGACCAAACAGACAAGTACAAATACAAATACAGGGTACAGGCAGGACAGAGAAGCAAGAGTCCAAACAGGGAAAAGATCCAGGGCCTTGGTGTCCAGAGGCATGCAACACAATGTTAGCAACAAAGACAAACTGGCAGGAAAGTGATGGGAAAGCTGAGTTTAAAAGGACAGGGGAGAAATAATCAGGGGGTGATGACACTAAAGACAGGAAGTAGGCTAAGGGGCTAAAAAATAAAAGCACGGACAGGTTGAGGATCTAAAATCCTATTAATCTAAAACAAACTCCAAACATGATGTCAATAGATGTCTACCTATCTACTTACAGATGTTGACAGACATCTTTAAGTAGATAAAGTAATTTGAATATCTGAAAGTTTAAATAAGACTTAGTTTTGATATCCACAAATAGAATGGATTAATGGATTATCCAGAATGGATTAAAATTGCCGGTGTAAATGAAGAACCTCTTGTCATAATTCTTTTGTTGCACCCCGTTCTTAAATGAAGTGTCTTGATTTCTTTGGAATCTGCACCTGGTTTCTTGTCCCTAGTGAAGATGTGGGTAGTTTTAGCTCCGGGGTTTAAGCAGGTTGTTCACTAATGTGATGTGTGAAAACACTATTCCCTTTGCAGCATTCTGTTTCATTGGGTTGCGTTGTGGCTTTTTTCAGCACATTTCTCAATTTGGTTGTGTTGTGGCTTTTTGCAGCGAGTTTCTTCATTTTGTTGTGTTGCGGCTTTTTGCAGAGCGTACATTTCCATATATATATATATATATATATATATATATATACTGTGATATACTGAATGCAATGTCGACAAGAAATTCTAAAAACAAACATTTTGAATCTTTTGTAGATGTCAATACTCAACTTTCAGAAGCTGTCGTGAAAAGACAAAAACACTCAATCTGGCTACATCTGACAGCCCTTTTCAACGCTAATACAAACCTAAAATAGACACGTGCTTGGTTAGTGGAATTCGGTGGATCGATATTTGGTTTTGTAGATGTTGCTGTGTTCTTTGTCTTTTCTCAAATGTGTAAGTAACCATTTGCCTCACCGCGAATGACGTCCAGGAGAGAACTTCTGAAAATGTTTGTTACTATGAAACAATATTATGCCTCGCTTATCTGTATGATGGCTGGCGTTTCAACTCATATGTGAGTATACCAGTTTGGACAAGTCCTTTAACCTTTAAATGGGTTATTTGTCCCTGCGCTCTCAACGGGACCATTTGTTGAAAGGAATTAAAGAAATATTAGCCAACCGATAAGGTAAGGATTTTGACCCCAGAAATATAGCCCGGCCATCTCACTTCTCTAATGAGCTATGTGGCCTAAACATATCCTCTCACACATCCCTTTTCCTCACCATTCGATGTATGATATGTGTTAGAAAAGATGTGAGTATACGTAGTTTCCTCTGTATTATAAATAATTTTCAACTGTGTGTTTCTATAAGCGTTGTATTATTGCACTTGTGCGCAATGAGAAATTATTGTTTCCGACTGAAAAGCAACTGATCAGCAAAGAACCTCAGAACAATCTTCACCAATGAAACAATAATGGTCACCTTCTCATCATCACACACTTAGCCCTGTGGGTAAATGACGTCCTTCTGCTTAAGTGCGATGGGAAGGCCAGTTTTCTGTGGTTTGAATAACAATGCTAATGTCTGTTTCCCCGTTGTCTCGCAATAAACCCCTTAAAGGCCTCCAGTGGACTCAGTATTTGATCAGTTTTGAACGATTCGATTTGCCAAGCCAAATTAGGTTTGTATATTGTCAGCCTTTGTGACCCACATAGCCTGAAGGTGCTTTTGCCCTCTTCACTTATTAACTGTCTTCTGCACAAAGGCATTTGAGATTTTTGCCTTCGTGTGAAACTATGAATTCCACAAATCTATTCGTGGGCGTAAAGGGAACATATTTTACTGTTCATGGTCTTTTCTTCTTTACCATATGATATGTGACTTAGTGAATAAAACATTTGTGTAAAATCCGAGTCTGTATAAGAATGTTGCTTTCTTCTACGTCATCTGAATACTTCTGAAGAGTTTGGGGTTATGGTTATACTCCTCTGCCCTACTGTTACTCCTTAATGTTCAGATTAACTATTTCACATCAGAAATTCTTATCCATATCCATATCCAAGTATAGTTCTTATTAGGTTGTCATCTTTTCTGTAGCTTTTGCCTGTTCCATTTTCAAATCTGGCAGTGGGCTGGGGGCTCTCAGTGTGGACTTTGCACCTTCTCCCTATGCCTGTGACAGCTGGAATGGTTGCTACTTTCATGATGTGCTACTGGAGTAGGTCATAGCCTACATTTTCTTTTTCAACAAGCACTCAAACTGTACTTTTGGGAAGTATCGTGAAGGCAGACAAGCTACATAAACTAGGTTTGGATTCAGCTGTTCCTCTTTTAAGATGTGTTGATTAGGAATGTAACAAGTGACTTTAGTGCTACATACATTACTTTCCATTATTGGACTCCCAAGCGAGTTAGGTGACTGTCACAAAAAGGACACCGCCAAAACTGCTCAAAATGATCAGATTTAAGTTGCAGCTCGAAAACAAACCACTTCCTGTTGACCTGTACATTAATCTTTCAAAATAAGGCAGTGGGTGGAGCTAGTGTATGGCGAAAGAAAGAAAGAGAAAGCTCCTCATTTCGAAAATGGGCCTAGAACAGCCTGGGTGAGCTGGGGTTTCATTATCCCCCATCCCTCTGTGATGAAGAGAAGAAAGGCGGACGTGAGGGGAAGAAAGAAAAAGAACAGAACAGAGAAAAGAAAGAAGAAAAGAAAGAGGCGTTTGATAGAGCTGTGTGGAGACCGTGTGTGAATGAGCCAGTGAAGGGCAGCCATTGTCTTGTCGCGACCTCAATTTGGTAGTGTACGCTCCTCTTTTTACTGCACTGTCTCGAGCCACAATGCCTCCTTTCTCCTCCTCTCTCCTCCCTCTCTCTTAAAGAAATAGGGGGATTAGGACCCACTGAGGGGAGCTGCGTGTCCAGATTACCAACTATCATGACTCTTCCCAATGTTGACGAGGTAGTGTGATAGACGACTAGATTTGTTGACTGTTTCTGCGTCTGACTTTTTTTCGCTGTTTGTCTATTAGTATTGTCGCTGGTGTGGCAGATAAGGCACATTTTTAGTTTCCTAAGCAGTAAAAAAAATACTTTTGGACAAGCCAAGAAGAAAGACAGGGAGGGGCAGGAGGTAAAAAGACAGAGCGACAAAGTCAGAGACACAGAGAGTGCAGCTGTACTTCCTGTTTACCCAGGCCTTGTTTGAGACACTTGGAGAGAACAGGGGCTGCATTCATCTCTTATTTTCTACCTCTGCTGACCCCCATCCTCCTCCCTTCTTGTCCTGCTCTATTCTCTTTTAGGCCTTTATTTCCTCCTTGCAGCTCTCTGCCTCCCCTCTCCCCTTGCTGATAAACTGTATTGAACTTGGGAAGTTGAGTTAGATTAGGCCGCATGTAGCACTATTGGGTAGGCATGGTTTTAGTATTAGGTCTGATTTGGAAGCAGAAATAATTATTAACGTTTAGACTGGCAGCTGTTATTATAGATGTGGACTGCAGATATGACAGGGGAAGAGATAAATAGAAAAGAGACTGAGAAGAAACGGTAAAGAATTAGGAGAACACGAGATAAAATGAAGTTGGTTAACTTTCTTCTAGCGCAGTTCAGTTATTAGGAAGTTACAAAAACCCACCATCATTCTTTTTTTTTACACCAAAGCATGAAGCACACACACGCACACACACACACACACACACACACACACACACACACACACACACACACACACACACACACACACACACACACAACTCTATTAGGGAACTTAGAAGTTTGCATTCTCTTTGATGGTGAGTAAAAAATTTTAACTGTACGCCAAAACAGACCTTGAAGCCTCACTGTGAATGAGCTACAGGGAGAAAGAGAGAAAGGGAGAGCAAATCCCAGTTGTTTGTTCCACCCACCCGAGCCGAGCCCTCCCTGACCTTTCTTTGTGCAGTTGGACATCAGACTCTGCGAAAGATTCACTAGATTAAAAGGATTGTAGAATTGTTTCTGTTACTGACATAGGCCACATTGTACAGAGGGGTGGCTATAGACAGGGCAACAGTCAATTCATCACACGTGTATTTATGCACAAACACAAACACCCACGCACAGACACACAGAGACTCGCTTATACATGCACAAACACAACGTCAAAATCTTGGCGTGACACGGCGGGACCCCTTTCATCTGCACGTTCTGTTTGTTGCATTGACAGTCCATCTATTTGCAGTCAATCATTAGGCTGCCATAGAAAACTGACTGAATGTCCCTAAAAGGAAAGGGGCCCGACTGTTAACAGTGAACACAACTTTGCCAATTTTTTCTCTGATGCCCTTAAATAGAAAAAGAGTTCTACCAGTTGTTATTTATTTATTTACTTACTTACTGTAAAAATAACAAATAAAAATTGCTGATTAATTTAATACAACTTCTTCCTGCTTCACTTTGGATCTGTTGCAGTTTTGGGACTGCACATAATGGCGTTTGAAAGAAAGTTTGATTACACACACACACATAAAATTACCAAAAAAAAGATTTTTTTTTTCAATTTAAGTTTCCTTGTCTGATATCTGAAATATAAAGCTTGTACCTTTAAAAATAGTTTATAACATGCTTGTTAATTCATGTTCACATTTTAAATTTTTCAGTGTTGGAGTGAGCAAGGACACTATCCTGAAACAGAAGGTTTCTGGCTGCATCTCAGCAGCGGCCCTCTCTGCTGAAGTCTCCTTGAGCAAGACACTGAATCCCTGTTAGCTGTGATAGTGCTGTTCTTCATCTGACCCTGTGTTCTGACCTCCCTGTGCTGTAGGAGCAAGTAGCCGAGGTTGGAGCTATTGCTTTTTTTTCTCACAGTATTGATTACCCAAAGGAGGGAATTTTATATTTTTTTGCCACTGCCCATTGGGAGGCCAGTGTACAGGGTCAGCTTTGGAACAGTGCCTCTGGAAAAGAGGGTAGGGTTTAATTGTTTTGGTCAAGGACTTCATCCATCACAAAAAGATATAAACCTGTGCCACTTGAAAACCCATTTTGTGTTGTTTAAGAAAGATCCCTACTACAAAAATACGGCCTTTTTTGCATCTCAGTAAGGAGGTTGCAGGTCATCTACATAACAGAATGAACTTTGTTGTCCAACTATTCTGAAACAAGTCCTGAACCTTTTGGGGAAAATGCCTGCTGTCTTTTGACAACTTTATATTTCTAAAACCTAACTTTGTATGCGTTGAGATAGGGCTACTTTTTTCTAATTTGTCTTTATTATTTAAAAAAAACCTGCTTTTGAAAGGGTTTCTGGGCCTCCAAGGTCATATGAAGAGTCTAAATTCATAAGTCTTTGTAAATCATCAGCAAAATGAAAATCACAACAGTAAAATGCAGACAGGAGTTTCATGATTGTGTTCCTAATTACACTGTGGCTAAATTGCAGTCAAATGCTCCAAATTCCAAAAAAAATAAAATAAAAAATAAAAAACACATCTTGAACAGAATTACCTTCAAATTTCTAAACAATCTTTTGTTAGTGTGCAGTTTGCTGCATTGCCCCCCTTCATTGGACTTTCAATTATGATTCATTTTGATTAAACATGTAAATACACCATCCTTGATGGTGTCCTTTGTTGCTGTGGCCTTCTTTTGGCTAAAAACCATACTC
This sequence comes from Channa argus, assembly GCF_033026475.1. NCBI lineage: Eukaryota > Metazoa > Chordata > Actinopteri > Anabantiformes > Channidae > Channa > Channa argus. The sequence goes on along the minus strand of NC_090217.1, from coordinate 13,990,494 downwards.
TCTTGAGTCTTCCCCATGTAATGAAGATTGAAGATTAAACAACAGGAAGGAGCCATTATTTTTGTCAGGGAATTAAAGTACCATCAATCTCACTTAATCACCTTCCTAATATCTCCTCAGACGCCAGCAGAAAGCTGTTACACAGCTCAAGGTTAACATGCTTTGTTCTGTGGAAAGCAAAGAGAAAGAAGAGTGGAATAGACACATTGAATAAATGTATGAAACTATTCTGCCAAGCTTTAGATCACACAGTCCACTGAGTGGACACAGATTAAGGTAAACTGTGTCATGCTGGTGGGAGGGCAGGGCCAGGAGGTCAATGTAGAAAGAAGTGACAGCTATTGTTTGGTCTGTAATTATCTCAGTCTGCTTATTCGCCCTCTCAGTTCCAGAAGAGACAGAGAAAATGAGGCAAAGGGCCACTGGTTTGCTGGTGTAGCCCTTATAACAGGAGGTGCAGTTTGTCCTTGATGACCAACAAAGCTCCTCTTCGTCTGCGTGTGTGTGTTGGTGTACTATTTGATACACTGTTGGAAAAAAAACTTTATCAAATGCTTAAATATATGACACTTATGTTTACTTTTGCCCCATCATTCAGCAGAATACACACCTTAAGGCAAAAGCTGCTTTAGATTTCCTAGGAATAACACACACACAGCAACTAACACAAATGAGAGGCTGTTTAACAAACCCAATTTACAATTAAACACCATTTTTATTATTTATTATTTAATATTATATACACTATATTATTATAGTGTTACATACATACAAATAATTGTTTTGTCTGTTATGAATCAGTGACCATTCGCCATATAGTTCACATGGTTCTAAATTTTCAGTATTTTATCATTTAATGTTTATCTCTCTAGAGCAGTGTTTGTTCTGGGGCTCTTCTCATCACTAGATTGACTCCTTCCAGAAATGCATAGAAATTCAAAGATTTTATGTTTACAAAACAGAGAACTGCCGCACAACCACAAATTTAAGAAGCTGAAAGCTGAAAAAATTTGTCATAGCCAACAAAAATAGATTATGTTTATAAGATAAATCAAAAATGTCTGGTATGAAATTTTCTGTCCACTAGCACTTTAGCAGCTTTGATTTCCTTTTACTATAAAATGGCAGAATTTGTGACTTCGTCCATTTTTATACAACTTAACTTTTATGATAGTTCTTACATTTTTATTTAAAGTAATTTTTTTCTTTTAATAATATCTTGAGTTATAGTGTGTAAAAATATGATGCTTACTATGAGGACCATCTAAAATGGTCGAAAGCTCCAAAACGGGTACGGTAAGAGTTTCTTTTAACTGCTGTTTTCAATTTCAAGAACTGATGTTCTCCAATCCAACCTGACCATATTCGCACGCCAGCCTTAAACTTGAACATCCCCATAGCACAGCAATGGTGCCATTATCTTACTTTACCACCACAATTATCCAGTATTACCTCCAGACCTGTAGTGCAACACTGATACAACTGCCTGTTTTTCAAAGTAGGAGTCATTCAGACACAATAATCAACTTTTGATGGCATGAGTCAGTAATGGTCTGACTTGAAACCTGTGATTCCCCAGCTAAAGAACCACTTCCTCTTCGCACAGGGAGCTAATGTAACCACGGAAACCATCTGTAAAGTGGCACAAAGGAAACCAGTGAAAACGGACAGGGATCGAACACTCCAGTTGACTTCTATTGATTTACTGCTGGAGGGAGAAAGAAAGCGAGAGAACCATTGAGGTTGATGTGGGCAGAGATTTTGGGGCTCAGTTCATTGTCATCAACCAAATTCAGTGTGCCCTCTGAAACTTAATTTCTATATTAAACTACATTGCCTATGTCACTAGTTGTCACGATAACAAGCATGCAAGTTGCTATAGTTATTAGCAGTTTGTCTGTATAGTTCACTCATGGATGTGGAGACAACAAACAATGTATTACCTTGATACTAAAAAACATTACACACTTCTAATGGAAGTTCTAGAGTTATAGGAAACATTTTTATTATTTTAATCTGCCCTGGACATTTGAAAATGTCCAGAAAGTGTTAGTCACACTAAATGCAAACACTGTATATGCATAAGATGGCTGAATGCTCAGCTCTAATTGAGTTACAACTCCAAAGAGATGATTTTCTTTTTACGTTATTTCGGGATGCAGATCACTGTAAGGTACCTTTACAGCTTGCATGAATTCCCCTTTCCCCCTACTGAAATATTCTTACACTTTTTGAAAAGCCTTAGGCTAAAGGCATTACAGCTTTGTAAGGTGAACCCTGCATGCAAACAGATAAGCTGTGCATGGCTACCTACTGTTAGGACTTTGCTTTTGACTTGTGTTAAAAATCATCAAAATATGTGTGTTACAATTTATTTTGGGATTTGAACAAGTTTTTACTATGTAGTCGTAAATTGCAACAACAAATTCCAGTGCACATTGCTATTTCGGTAAAAATCAAGTGAAATAAATTTGATTTGCTGGTACATTTTTGTATGTTTTGGTGTCCAGCTTTTCAGTTTCAGTTTGCTTAGCATGGATTAGCATCATGTCTAAAACATTAATCTCATATTGGTGTGGTTATGTCCCTTTTCTAAAACTGGAAGCCTCGAATGATCCCAATACTTGCTTGTGCAATTGCTTATGCATCACTAATTATACACATCTGACCAGTAACACGTGATTATGAAAAGGATTGGCATCAAATTACGCCAGTATTAAGAGACAGACGAGCTTTTCTTTGCTCTTTATTAGGTTTGTATTTTTCGATGTGTGTCTTCTGGGGTGAACAGTTTGCAAGTCAAGAATACTAAGGAATGGTTCTGTTACAGGAGCCCATGTGATTAGTTTCTCAGTTGTACACAATGTAGGACACACAACAGACATCGCATTACAGTACAGACACGGACACACGCCTGAGGACATAGTTTCAGGCTTTAGCCATTTTTCTTCTCCTTCCTGCATAGTTTTTAGTGTGTTAAAAATTGTGTTGGGCCATCAAAGCAGCACCCTAACTGTTAATGGCTTTACGGCTTGTTAGTTAGTTTTCCCCTGCTCAGGAGGGGTGTGTGTGTGTGTGTGTGTGTGTGTGTGTGTGTGTGTGTGTGTGTGTGTGTGTGTGTGTGTGTGTGCATGTTTGTGTATGTGTGTTGAAGGGAAGTGTGGTTTGGTACAAATAATAAAGAGGACAGCACTAAGGATTATGTCAGTGAGAGTTTACAATCACACAAATGTCTGACAACAATCGTTTGTAGACATTGGACACGGTCGTGCACAAACATATCCAATGTAGGAAATGATTATATATATTGCAGATTGACTTATATACACAAATACATAAATAGTGAACCACCATGTCGATAGTCATCTCTCATTCTGCCTTTCTCTCTGGGAGTCCGGTGAGGCCTGGCCTAATTGAGCTGGCCTCAGGAAGCCCATCATTAGCCCCGCTGCTCCGGTCACACATGGCCACCAGATGTGAGTCCAGCCACAGCGGAACGCTGAGTGTCACTCTCTCTATCTTCCTCTCCCTCTCACTTCATTACTCTCTGTCACTCTGCAGCCTAATAAAATGGCTTTTGTTTCTGTGTGACCATTGTCCATTAAGCCTACCGCTGCCTGCCATAAGAGAAGACACTGGGGCCTGAATGGGATTCTTTGTACCAACAATAGATGGAAATAGAAGAGAGAGACAGCGGATTGAGAGAGAGGGATAGAGAGGGAGAATGTGGGAAAGAGGGAGGAATGGTGTCTAGTGAGGATTTCAATACACCCTCTGGAATTTTTATGGCTTGTTTTTGTACTTTCAGAAACCGGTGTTGTGGGGCCATAAAATATTCTCTAGTTAGCAGCTTTCTCACCTCCCTGTACCTGACTGTTCACTGTGTATTTCAGTACAAGTATGGCCATTTGCTATTATTTTAAAAGCCACGTGACCCCACAAAGACAGAAACAAAATGGAATTAGTGTGACAGTCTATTGCTTAGATTGTAAATTGGTTTAAACTGGGGTTAGTCTGACAGAAACACTTCTGTTTTAACCTGTACAATGTCTGTGTAGTTGCTCACATGCAGGTTTACATTATATAGGCCCATTGTTTTTTAAAAAATATACAGTATACACTTTCCTGTAATGTTTGTCTGTCGGCTTAGTGCATTGCCAAAAGCAGACATGGATGGATTAGGGGACGGTCCCATTAGGCACTTGTTCAAAGGGCCCCTGGGCCATAGTGATTGTATGAACTCACTGTCATCATATCTTTTTGGAAAATAAATTAATTTACTACAAAACTACAAAGCAACTACAAAGAGACACAAAACAATTAAATTAAAACTAAGAGATATAAAATGTAAGTGACTTGATGGCAGAGATGCAAAACACTTAGAGAGACACAAAATGAATAAAACTATGCAAAATAGCAAAATGCATAAATATGGCTGAATAGAGAGAAAAAAAGAAAAACAACAACTGTAAAAATAGAGAAAATACAACTGTGACTAATTAAGAAATACCTAAATAACAAGGTCTTGATCTGAAAGAGGGGGTGTGAAAAGTCTTTTACATGTGCCTGCCCAGGTGTCCATTGCCCCTTATACATACATGAAAGCATGAGGTCAAACAGCAGTACGGTTATAAAAAAAAAAAGCCATATCTTCACTCTCTAAAGTCTAAAGTCTGACATGCCAAAAAACCCGCCTTTTCCCATCTAATCGGCTTTTACATTTAACTGAGTTTACTGCCACGCAAATGGAGGCAATACATCCTTATACACTGCTGAGTACAATATAACTTAGCTTTGAGCAGAAGTAAGTTTCCCCATTGGGCTAACTGTAGCTATATTTGTTCTCAGTATTTAGTCATTATTATTGCAGAGATAGTCCTAAGCCTCTTTCACATATCTGGAGAATCAGCTCCGGACATTCTTTGTGTGTACAGCATCATCAATCATATACACTCGAGTCGTGGGCTGTTCCCTAAATTCATTTCACAATTTAAATATCTGCCCTTACTTAAGACATTGGTGATTTTAGTCGTCTCACCAGTTAGTCATTGCTGTTATTGTCATGTTATTGGAATTGTGGAATTGTGTTCTTTGCCATGGGGTCAGTGTCTTTGTCCACTTTTGCAGTTGCAGGATACAGACATCAACAACACCGACTGCTCGCAATGATTTCCCTGAATAATTATCTGCTCTATTTACACACGCACAATCAGATATTATCCAGACTATTCTATGGAGCTTGCTGAGTAAAATTTGTATAATGGCTGAGCCAACTGACTCATGCAGATCTATCTGTCTTCAGTTTCTTTATTCCAGACATTGTCGCCACATTGTTGAGAACATATTCTCATATTAGAATGTTCAGATGAAATGAGGATGTAAATGAGAAGAGATTTCATTGTGCTTGCTTTTGGCACTTTGGTTTGTCTTCTTTGCTAAGCTGAACAGCCAATCAGAGTGGTCTCTCTGATCAATAGATCCAGATGCTGAATTAGCCGAAAAGGTGCTGACAGGGGTCTCACTAATGCCAACGGTGTGGGACACATCACAACAACTGGGGCGACAGATGCTCTCCAATGGCTAGACACTGACAGATACAGCAGTAGATGTTTGGCATGGTGTATCGCGCCCCTATACCGCATGTGGCGATTATTCACTCACATTGTTTACTTTGCACTTAATATTTATAGATTATGTTAGTGTTCCTATGATAATGATTACATTAATATTGAAATACTTGAATATTTAGACATCTGCAGTATATTGAGCCTGTCAAGAAAAACTGATAATATACTATAATTGAGAGGCAATGAAACCCTTAATGGCATTAACAGTGCACACTTTTATTGAAGGTTTTCATCATGCTGCACATGATTATATACACAAAAAGTAAGCAACACGTGTAGGTGATAAAGTTGTGAGAGAAGTTTCTTAACATTATAGCATTTCAGACATCGCAAATCACTGCATGATGTGAACTTAAGTGATTACCTGCCTGGTAGGTTTTTAATACTAGGAATGTGTGTGGTCAAGCCATTTTATATTGTTCAATAGTTGAAGATGCACATTGTTTGAAGCGTACTGAGTTAGGATTATATAACAACCTGCAGAATAAGGATATGAGGCTGATTGAATCCATATCATCTTTCACATCTCTTCTTAACCTCTTATACAGAGTTCAGCCTTACTGTAAAATCATTTTGCACTATGTATGTATGTTAAACATGATACAAGTCCTGTAATAGAGAATCATAACAATTTTAACAAGTCAGTGTGTCACAGGTTTACTTAAAACTGAATTTTCCTCAGGATATGCGAAAATACCAAAGCAGGGATTTCTTCACTTTTTTTTCTGTGTCTCTTTCTCTGCAAATGTCTCCACTTAGTGGAGGCGTCTGTGTATATGTATGTGCATGGGAGCGTGTGGATGCACGACAATGCACATACATTTTGACGGCTGCCCTCATTTGAGACAAATGTAATTATCGTGCATGGCTGAATTTTTTCTTATTATTGAAAAGTTAAGTCGCTAATCTGTGAAGTTGTTCCTCAGCTGAATTAATTCAATTATCTGGCAGCACGAGTTGTTATGAAGATTTGACTTTTTTTGTCTGTGTGTGTTTGTGTGTGTGAGATGTGCAGTTCAATAATATGCATATGTGTGCGCATGTGTTTTTATATTAGTGTGTATTAGCACAAACGAGCTCCGGACATACTGTACTGGATGTGTATTAATACATTTGTGTGTATGCCTATGTGTGAAAAAGTGTGAGAATAGAAGCCATGTTTTTCAACTCCCACTGGATCAAGGCCTTTTATAATCCACTGAGCCGACATAATTCCACCTCACTTACAATGGATTTGTCTCTGCTTTGTCTTCTCATTATTGTTCCCATTCACATGATAAGCCCCTTCATGATTCCATTAACATTCTCTCTTAGCCTCCATGCTATAGGCACCAACATTTCAACTTCAGGGCTGGGGAATTATAACTTTTTACTTTTTTGTTAATCTTTGCCCCGATGGGCCGAAGGACAATTTAAAAACATCCAATTGTTGTCCTTCTAAAGAAGCAATAGACCATCCTTGACTGGGTTGACTGGGTTTTGTTGTTATACTAAAATACTGACAAATGATTAAGCCATTTGTAAATGTACGATAATTCTGGGATGATAAGAAAGAAGATTTATACTATATAATTTTGTAATATAATAATATGATATTGTAGTATCAGAGAAATAATAATAATAAAAAGGATTAGTAATAGAATTTTTATATCCAACACCTCCGCTTTGCTCCTGAGTCTGTGTGAAAACATCCCATTAATGCTCCTATTAACATGTTTTAAGTCAGTGTTTTCATGAGAAAAGCTTTGAAAACCTCACACTACCTTTCCAGCAATATTAGCAACTGATTATTGAACATAATAGAGTATTTAAGACCAGGAATAGGTGGAGACCAAAACTGAGCAAAAATACGGTCAGATCATCAGCAAACCAGAATTGGTGCTCCAACTTGTTATTTTTAGTGTTTTTTTTTTTTTTTAACGAAATGCTGAGTTTAAAGTATTTCAAATGTGTAAATGCTGTATATAAGAACTTTGGAACAAATATATATTTAGTGTGTTATTTAGCCTGCAGCGGTAGCAAACATCTCTTTCTCTCTTTCTTTCTTGTTTTGCTTCCTATCTATCTCTCTTTCTCTGTCAGACATGCTAATGCTATTGATCCTTATTGGAAACAGGACAGAACCATCTACAGATAAGAAGACAATGCTTGCAGCGACCCATAGATTTCTTCCTGGTGCTTCTGAGAGGTGTGTTGCAGGCTGTATTGGAGTTCACGGGGTTCTCACAATCTGTTGTCTTACGGATTGTATCGACAGTCTGCTCTGGGCTCGGCCCAACTGTCTTCTTTGTTTTTTGTTTTTTTTAAATGGCAAATTGTAATGTATTAGTTCAGTGTATGCATGTGTGCACGCATGTGCGTGTGTATGGATGATTAAGATTGTGTGTTTGTTCATACAGATGGCATGAAGCGCATTGGTTATACATTCCGTTTTTAGATTTGTATATAAAGGGCTTGCATCTGTTATTTTTTGAATTTATATATTTGTGTGTGTGTGTGTGTGTGTGTGTGTGTGTGTGTTTGGCTACTTGTTTGTAACAAAGGTTGTGCAATTTATTTATCTAATGTCAGGATCTCAGACAATGGAACTCAAGTGTCAAGGTTGGCAAAGATGGTTGCCATGACAACGCTGGCAAACAATCCCTCAGATCTGGGCTCTCTTTCTTCTCACTAAGAGGAAGGGAGGCTTTTGGAGACTGAAGAGCAGAGACACATCTTTTTTTTGCCAGTAGAGTGGTGGATATTGATCAAGAATCGAACCCATGTTGCTCCGTACAGAGGCCTAATGCACTTTCGACCGAAACTAGAAAGTGCTGGAAAATGTACGCAGACAAAAAGGATGACCAGCTACAATGTATCACTGTGGGGAAAAAAAAGCTGAGACGAGAAGAGAAAGAGATAGGAGTGCAAGAATACAGAGGTGCATGTTTTAGGAGCAAATCAATTAGGTCATCACCCTCTACTGCTGCTACTGCTGCTGTATATGCCGTATGTGAAAGAGCATGTGGACATACAACCATCTCTACACGCAATAAAGCAATCAAATACACACATTTAGTACATGCGCATAGGTGGTTGCACACATACTCAGTTTTAGCCCTACCTGCTCCGTGTAGGTCTGTCATGCAGGAGGGAGAGTAGTTAAGTAAAACATGTTGAGCCCTCTCAGGTAATTACATCGCCATGCTAATGTCTAATTAGACAGCTCAGAGGGGACTCATCTGCACTGCATTAATTAATGCAGTCAATCCAGAACTTAGATGCACAAACACACGCATGCACACACACACACACACACCTACAGTAGCAGATAAACAGCAGCACACATGCCCACATCCCACTCTGTTGACCTGTTTTAGACAGCAGGTGGGAATTTGAGTGTTTGCGGGTGAAGCAGATCAATCAGGCTTTTACTTTACCAGGACCCGTGTGGCTGTTTGTGATTGTGGTGAAAGCTAACTCTGATTTTTGTCAAGGAAGATCTAGCTCACACGTAAACACATGTAAACACCTGCACAGATGCAATATGTATTTGCGTTTGAACTCACTTGAACGTAGGAAAACTTGTATTTTAAGACATCAAAGTAGATACAACAAAACAATTTAAATTGAAGTAGGTTTTTATAGAAAATGCAAAAAGAAAAAAAAGAAAAATACGTAACTCAGACATAATCAACCTCTGGTAAAGGATCTTCCTCGTTTCAAGGAATCACAAATGCTGGGCAACCACTGATACAGGAAGTGTAGCTTATTTTGGCAGATAAATAAATGTCTGTGTTGTGCAGATATTGAGTTAAAAATGCATCGTTTGGTTACCAAAGTGTTTGCTGTTATTTTAAATGATGTGTTTCGACTGTTTCTCTGTTTGATGGAAGGCATCTTGATGAGAGGGCAAGGAAAGATCCTCTGCTTCAAACAAGCACACATGTTTGAAAAATTACCCAGCGTGAAAAGATTCAATTATTCAGCCTCTGACACAAAATATGTTTTAGCTTGCTGGGCCACCAGGACGCCCCCCTTCTCCAGATGATGCTGTTCAGCACAGTACAATAGTAGCTGGTTTGGCACAGCGATTAACTTTGACCCTGATTTCACCCCACATCACCCAGGAAGCTGCTAAGATCGCCTGACAGTGTCCTGCATTGTGTGTTTTTGCACGTGTCAGTACATTAGGTCTGTGGGTGTGTGTGTGTGTGGTAATCTACTGACCCAGGGGTTTTACAGTAGTGATCAGAGGTAACTGCACTAATGCACTGACCTACTGTGAACGTCTGCTGTAATTAAGGCCAAGTGGTCAGACAGGTTGGGCCTCTTTGTTGCCTTTTCTCTCTTGTTTTCTCAATCAAACACACACCATCATCTTAAAACGTTTTGGAGGTTTCTCTTTTGACTTATGTATGCAAATAGAGACTACTCTTCCTATAGTTAGCAAATCTTGTGGTAATCTTGGAAAGTCTACCTTCACTTAATTTTACTGTTTGTGTAGTAAGTTGAGCTGTCAAAACATGTATGAAATAGAAAGTTGTATAGAGTGTTTAGTCTTTTTGACGTACTGTACAGTGTAAGGGAATCTCCTCTCAAACCTCCTCCTCGGCAACCATGTATCTCCATCAGACGACAACATGCAGAAATCTGCTCGCTAATTACAGCATTATAAATCAGCAGTTGTAATTATGCTAATTAGACTGCTAACTTTCTCTCAGAAGCCTACACAAACAAAGGCGACGCTATCGGATGATGCAGCGCGTTAACGAGCTTGTCAACTTATCTGACACACGCTAATTACTACGCGGGACTCCTCTGTGTTTGGGAGGAGGAAGCAGCATTGCGCTTGCCAGTTTTAAAAGTTGCAATACCTCTGCATTTGAGCCCCCTTCACCCTCTGCTTTAAAACCTATGTCATTCAATTTGATTGCACTAAAGTTTTTAACATCATCACCTACTGCCTCTAGTTTCATCTGAGCTGTGACAAGTTGTGATATTGGGATGCAGGTACCTCAAGCCTAACTGTTAATGCACAAATATCATTTCAGAGTTGTAAAAAACATCGGTATTGAAAAGCTACTCTCCGAAGGTTTTAATTATAATGTTTGAGCCATACTATAATTGCATTTAGGACTGTATGTCCTAAATGCATGTATAACTTTTAAATACTTTACAGATCAGACACCTAAAGGATCACATTTCAGATGCAATTATGGCAGCATTATGGGACACCTGTGCAGACTTTTCAGATTCAACCACACTTTCCACTTTAAAGTACATTAGCTCACAAGTATTATTTAACTCAACAAAAAACTGACCCCGAGCTAAAAACCTCATCAGTGCTCTGGACTTGAAAGTGTCTTATGGCAGTTCAAGTCTTTGTTTTTCTTGTCTGAAGAGCTGAAAAACAAATGTAGTCAACTTCACAAGTGTTGCTAAAGATAGTAATTACAATTTTTAATTACAGTTTTTTGTTTCTTCATTTATTTAGATTTGTTTATGTGTGTTTATTATGAGTGTATACAGTTTATATGTTTGTCCATTTTGGTGTGTAATGAGAGTGCTAAGCTGCAGTAGTAATGAGACCACAGTGATTAAAACTGCCAGAGACCAGCGTTAATGACTCTAATTCAATCAAGACTCCAACCACGGCACACACTGAACTCAATTTCCACACAGATAGTTCACATACACAAACATTGCATTTCATAAAAACTCTGTCTACTACGATTACGCAAGCTACACTGATCCACACACTCTCAGAAACTCACAAATGCTGTCTGTCCTAATCCTCTCTCCCGAATGTTAACCTTTGATTTTCTGTCCATCTGCCTGTCTGTCTGTCCTTATGTGTGTTGCCTCTCTGTCTGTCTGCATGTTTGTCTGACTATCTGTCTGTCAATATGTCAGTCTGGCCGTGTATTTGTGTGTCAGATACGCTGGCTCGAAGACAAAGAGCTGCTAGAAGTCAAGGGTTATGAAGAGTGCTGAGCCTGAAGACAGGTGAGAACAACTCAAATCGTGTGTTAATTATTTGCTCAAATAATATTTTAAATTCAAATGAATCTGATCAGCTGATGTCATGTGTGTAGGAGAGAATAGAAACCCCAAGAGGATGCTTGTGATTCAGCATAGAGGTGGAGAAACAAAATCAGGCAGACAGTGCTTCTGACTGAAGCTCACTATTGTTTTAGTGACCAGACCACCAATTTCCTGCTCCATCCAGACAGGACTTGCGTAGCAAAGTAACTAACTACTAGTTCCTTGTTGCCGATCAGAGTTGCTAAAAATGTTGCTCTGTGCATGACTACCACCTGCTGTCTACCTCCATCTCCTCCCTCCCTCTATCCTTCGCCCCTCCTGCCTCTTTCTGTCTTTCTCCGGCTGCCTTGCTCTGAGTCGTGTTTGATTTCAGAGAGTCATGTTTTCTCCTACTCTGACAACTATTTAATGTGATCTAACGAGCCCAGATGAAAACAGCAGCAGTGATTCATCGCTGGTACTCAGACTCCCTTTATTATTGTTTCCGTCTGGTTTTAAAGCTTCTCTCAGGTTATTTGATGACAGGATATTTTTTCTTACCTTTGTTATAATTATTTTACCCCTTGTAACATGTCACATGATTAGCTTCTCTCTTCTTTCCCTCTTGTTTTCTCTCCTCGTCGCCTCCTTCTCCCTCAATCTGTCTCTCTGTTCAGTATGCAGTGCTGAGAGGGCATCATTACGGAGCCCGTATTTGAGTCATTTTGATTTAAGCAGCCAGACAATGGCCTGTTGATTGAAGCAACCAGAAGGCAGACAATAGGGTTCTATGCCACATAATGCGCCACCATTTTTTCTGAGCTCCCCGCTTTCAGAAAAGGGCCCCGGCTCTCCATTGTGCCTCTC